>NC_083614.1:34957708-34980208 GCF_963584025.1 Labrus mixtus | reverse complement strand
GCTGTGTACTGGTTAAACTGGGAGCTGTGTACTGGTTAAAGTGGGAGCTGTAAACTGGTTAAACTGGGAGCTGTGCACTGGTTAAACTGGGAGCTGTGCACTGGTTAAACTGGGAGCTGTAAACTGGTTGAACTGGGAGCTGTGCACTGGTTAAACTGGGAGCTGTAAACTGGTTAAACTGGGAGCTCTGCACTGGTTAAACTGGGAGCTGTGTACTGGTTAAAGTGGGAGCTGTGCACTGGTTAAACTGGGAGCTGTGTACTGGTTAAAATGGGAGCTGTAAACTGGTTAAACTGGGAGCTGTGTCCTGGTTAAACTGGGAGCTGTGTACTGGTTAAACTGGGAGCTCTGCACTGGTTAAACTGGGAGCTGTGTACTGGTTAAACTGGGAGCTGTGTACTGGTTAAAGTGGGAGCTGTAAACTGGTTAAACTGGGAGCTGTGTACTGGTTAAAGTGGGAGCTGTAAACTGGTTAAACTGGGAGCTCTGCACTGGTTAAACTGGGAGCTGTGTACTGGTTAAACTGGGAGCTGTGTACTGGTTAAAGTGGGAGCTGTAAACTGGTTAAACTGGGAGCTCTGCACTGGTTAAACTGGGAGCTGTGTACTGGTTAAACTGGGAGCTGTGTACTGGTTAAAGTGGGAGCTGTAAACTGGTTAAACTGGGAGCTCTGCACTGGTTAAACTGGGAGCTGTGCACTGGTTAAACTGGGAGCTGTGTACTGGTTAAACTGGGAGCTGTGTACTGGTTAAAGTGGGAGCTGTAAACTGGTTAAACTGGGAGCTGTGCACTGGTTAAACTGGGAGCTGTGCACTGGTTAAACTGGGAGCTGTAAACTGGTTAAACTGGGAGCTGTGCACTGGTTAAACTGGGAGCTGTAAACGGGTTAAACTGGGAGCTCTGCACTGGTTAAACTGGGAGCTGTGTACTGGTTAAAGTGGGAGCTGTGCACTGGTTAAACTGGGAGCTGTGTACTGGTTAAAATGGGAGCTGTAAACTGGTTAAACTGGGAGCTGTGTCCTGGTTAAACTGGGAGCTGTGTACTGGTTAAACTGGGAGCTCTGCACTGGTTAAACTGGGAGCTGTGTACTGGTTAAACTGGGAGCTGTGTACTGGTTAAAGTGGGAGCTGTAAACTGGTTAAACTGGGAGCTGTGCACTGGTTAAATTGGGAGCTCTGCACTGGTTTAACTGGGAGCTGTGTACTGGTTAAAGTGGGAGCTGTGGACTGGTTAAACTGGGAGCTGTGCACTGGTTAACCATGGAGCTGTAAACTGGGAGATGTGCAATGGTTAAACTGGGAGCTGTGTACTGGTTAAAGTGGGAGCTGTAAACTGGTTAAACTGGGAGCTCTGCACTGGTTAAACTGGGAGCTGTGTACTGGTTAAAGTGGGAGCTGTGGACTGGTTAAACTGGGAGCTGTGTACTGGTTAAAGTGGGAGCTGTAAACTGGTTAAACTGGGAGCTGTGTACTGGTTAAAGTGGGAGCTGTAAACTGGTTAAACTGGGAGCTCTGCACTGGTTAAACTGGGAGCTGTGTACTGGTTAAACTGGGAGCTGTGTACTGGTTAAAGTGGGAGCTGTAAACTGGTTAAACTGGGAGCTCTGCACTGGTTAAACTGGGAGCTGTGTACTGGTTAAACTGGGAGCTGTGTACTGGTTAAAGTGGGAGCTGTAAACTGGTTAAACTGGGAGCTCTGCACTGGTTAAACTGGGAGCTGTGCACTGGTTAAACTGGGAGCTGTGTACTGGTTAAACTGGGAGCTGTGTACTGGTTAAAGTGGGAGCTGTAAACTGGTTAAACTGGGAGCTGTGCACTGGTTAAACTGGGAGCTGTAAACTGGTTAAACTGGGAGCTGTGCACTGGTTAAACTGGGAGCTGTAAACTGGTTAAACTGGGAGCTCTGCACTGGTTAAACTGGGAGCTGTGTACTGGTTAAAGTGGGAGCTGTGCACTGGTTAAACTGGGAGCTGTGTACTGGTTAAAATGGGAGCTGTAAACTGGTTAAACTGGGAGCTGTGTCCTGGTTAAACTGGGAGCTGTGTACTGGTTAAACTGGGAGCTCTGCACTGGTTAAACTGGGAGCTGTGTACTGGTTAAACTGGGAGCTGTGTACTGGTTAAAGTGGGAGCTGTAAACTGGTTAAACTGGGAGCTGTGCACTGGTTAAATTGGGAGCTCTGCACTGGTTTAACTGGGAGCTGTGTACTGGTTAAAGTGGGAGCTGTGGACTGGTTAAACTGGGAGCTGTGCACTGGTTAACCATGGAGCTGTAAACTGGGAGATGTGCAATGGTTAAACTGGGAGCTGTGTACTGGTTAAAGTGGGAGCTGTAAACTGGTTAAACTGGGAGCTCTGCACTGGTTAAACTGGGAGCTGTGTACTGGTTAAAGTGGGAGCTGTGGACTGGTTAAACTGGGATCTGTGGACTGGTTAAATTGGGAGCTCTGCACTGGTTTAACTGGGAGCTGTGTACTGGTTAAAGTGGGAGCTGTGGACTGGTTAAACTGGGAGCTGTGCACTGGTTAACCATGGAGCTGTAAACTGGGAGATGTGCAATGGTTAAACTGGGAGCTGTGTACTGGTTAAAGTGGGAGCTGTAAACTGGTTAAACTGGGAGCTCTGCACTGGTTAAACTGGGAGCTGTGTACTGGTTAAAGTGGGAGCTGTGGACTGGTTAAACTGGGAGCTGTGCACTGGTTAACCATGGAGCTGTAAACTGGGAGCTGTGCACTGGTTAAACTGGGAGCTGTGTACTGGTTAAAGTGGGAGCTGTGGACTGGTTAAACTGGGAGCTGTGCACTGGTTAACCATGGAGCTGTAAACTGGGAGATGTGCAATGGTTAAACTGGGAGCTGTAAACTGGGAGCTGTGCACTGGTTAAACTGGGAGCTGTGTACTGGTTAAAGTGGGAGCTGTAAACTGGTTAAACTGGGAGCTGTGTCCTGGTTAAACTGGGAGCTGTGTACTGGTTAAACTGGGAGCTCTGCACTGGTTAAACTGGGAGCTGTGTACTGGTTTAACTGGGAGCTGTGTACTGGTTAAAGTGGGAGCTGTAAACTGGTTAAACTGGGAGCTGTGCACTGGTTAAATTGGGAGCTCTGCACTGGTTTAACTGGGAGCTGTGTACTGGTTGAAGTGGGAGCTGTGGACTGGTTAAACTGGGAGCTGTGCACTGGTTAACCATGGAGCTGTAAACTGGGAGATGTGCAATGGTTAAACTGGGAGCTGTGTACTGGTTAAAGTGGGAGCTGTAAACTGGTTAAACTGGGAGCTCTGCACTGGTTAAACTGGGAGCTGTGTACTGGTTAAAGTGGGAGCTGTGGACTGGTTAAACTGGGATCTGTGCACTGGTTAAACTGGGAGCTGTGCACTGGTTAAACTGGGAGCTGTGTACTGGTTTAACTGGGAGCTGTGTACTGGTTAAAGTGGGAGCTGTAAACTGGTTAAACTGGGAGCTGTGCACTGGTTAAATTGGGAGCTCTGCACTGGTTTAACTGGGAGCTGTGTACTGGTTAAAGTGGGAGCTGTGGACTGGTTAAACTGGGAGCTGTGCACTGGTTAACCATGGAGCTGTAAACTGGGAGATGTGCAATGGTTAAACTGGGAGCTGTGTACTGGTTAAAGTGGGAGCTGTAAACTGGTTAAACTGGGAGCTCTGCACTGGTTAAACTGGGAGCTGTGTACTGGTTAAAGTGGGAGCTGTGGACTGGTTAAACTGGGATCTGTGCACTGGTTAAACTGGGAGCT
Source organism: Labrus mixtus (assembly GCF_963584025.1). Taxonomy (NCBI): domain Eukaryota; kingdom Metazoa; phylum Chordata; class Actinopteri; order Labriformes; family Labridae; genus Labrus; species Labrus mixtus. The sequence continues at coordinate 34,976,459 of NC_083614.1, read as the reverse complement.
GTGTACTGGTTAAACTGGGAGCTGTAAACTGGTTAAACTGGGAGCTGTGCACTGGTTAAACTGGGAGCTGTAAACTGGTTAAACTGGGAGCTTTGCACTGGTTAAACTGGGAGCTGTGTACTGGTTAAAGTGGGAGCTGTGCACTGGTTAAACTGGGAGCTGTGTACTGGTTAAAATGGGAGCTGTAAACTGGTTAAACTGGGAGCTGTGTCCTGGTTAAACTGGGAGCTGTGTACTGGTTAAACTGGGAGCTCTGCACTGGTTAAACTGGGAGCTGTGTACTGGTTAAACTGGGAGCTGTGTACTGGTTAAAGTGGGAGCTGTAAACTGGTTAAACTGGGAGCTGTGCACTGGTTAAATTGGGAGCTCTGCACTGGTTTAACTGGGAGCTGTGTACTGGTTAAAGTGGGAGCTGTGGACTGGTTAAACTGGGAGCTGTGCACTGGTTAACCATGGAGCTGTAAACTGGGAGATGTGCAATGGTTAAACTGGGAGCTGTGTACTGGTTAAAGTGGGAGCTGTAAACTGGTTAAACTGGGAGCTCTGCACTGGTTAAACTGGGAGCTGTGTACTGGTTAAAGTGGGAGCTGTGGACTGGTTAAACTGGGATCTGTGGACTGGTTAAATTGGGAGCTATGCACTGGTTTAACTGGGAGCTGTGTACTGGTTAAAGTGGGAGCTGTGGACTGGTTAAACTGGGAGCTGTAAACTGGTTAAACTGGGAGCTCTGCACTGGTTAAACTGGGAGCTGTGTACTGGTTAAAGTGGGAGCTGTAAACTGGTTAAACTGGGAGCTGTGCACTGGTTAAACTGGGAGCTGTGCACTGGTTAAACTGGGAGCTGTAAACTGGTTAAACTGGGAGCTGTGCACTGGTTAAACTGGGAGCTGTAAACTGGTTAAACTGGGAGCTCTGCACTGGTTAAACTGGGAGCTGTGTACTGGTTAAAGTGGGAGCTGTGGACTGGTTAAACTGGGATCTGTGGACTGGTTAAATTGGGAGCTCTGCACTGGTTTAACTGGGAGCTGTGTACTGGTTAAAGTGGGAGCTGTGGACTGGTTAAACTGGGAGCTGTGCACTCGTTAACCATGGAGCTGTAAACTGGGAGATGTGCAATGGTTAAACTGGGAGCTGTGTACTGGTTAAAGTGTGAGCTGTAAACTGGTTAAACTGGGAGCTCTGCACTGGTTAAACTGGGAGCTGTGTACTGGTTAAACTGGGAGCTGTGTACTGGTTAAAGTGGGAGCTGTAAACTGGTTAAACTGGGAGCTCTGCACTGGTTAAACTGGGAGCTGTGCACTGGTTAAACTGGGAGCTGTGTACTGGTTAAAGTGGGAGCTGTAAACTGGTTAAACTGGGAGCTGTGCACTGGTTAAACTGGGAGCTGTGCACTGGTTAAACTGGGAGCTGTAAACTGGTTAAACTGGGAGCTGTGCACTGGTTAAACTGGGAGCTGTAAACTGGTTAAACTGGGAGCTCTGCACTGGTTAAACTGGGAGCTGTGTACTGGTTAAAGTGGGAGCTGTGCACTGGTTAAACTGGGAGCTGTGTACTGGTTAAAATGGGAGCTGTAAACTGGTTAAACTGGGAGCTGTGTCCTGGTTAAACTGGGAGCTGTGTACTGGTTAAACTGGGAGCTCTGCACTGGTTAAACTGGGAGCTGTGTACTGGTTAAACTGGGAGCTGTGTACTGGTTAAAGTGGGAGCTGTAAACTGGTTAAACTGGGAGCTGTGCACTGGTTAAATTGGGAGCTCTGCACTGGTTTAACTGGGAGCTGTGTACTGGTTAAAGTGGGAGCTGTGGACTGGTTAAACTGGGAGCTGTGCACTGGTTAACCATGGAGCTGTAAACTGGGAGATGTGCAATGGTTAAACTGGGAGCTGTGTACTGGTTAAAGTGGGAGCTGTAAACTGGTTAAACTGGGAGCTCTGCACTGGTTAAACTGGGAGCTGTGTACTGGTTAAAGTGGGAGCTGTGGACTGGTTAAACTGGGATCTGTGGACTGGTTAAATTGGGAGCTCTGCACTGGTTTAACTGGGAGCTGTGTACTGGTTAAAGTGGGAGCTGTGGACAGGTTAAACTGGGAGCTGTGCACTGGTTAACCATGGAGCTGTAAACTGGGAGATGTGCAATGGTTAAACTGGGAGCTGTGTACTGGTTAAAGTGGGAGCTGTAAACTGGTTAAACTGGGAGCTCTGCACTGGTTAAACTGGGAGCTGTGTACTGGTTAAAGTGGGAGCTGTGGACTGGTTAAACTGGGAGCTGTGCACTGGTTAACCATGGAGCTGTAAACTGGGAGCTGTGCACTGGTTAAACTGGGAGCTGTGTACTGGTTAAAGTGGGAGCTGTGGACTGGTTAAACTGGGAGCTGTGCACTGGTTAACCATGGAGCTGTAAACTGGGAGATGTGCAATGGTTAAACTGGGAGCTGTAAACTGGGAGCTGTGCACTGGTTAAACTGGGAGCTGTGTACTGGTTAAAGTGGGAGCTGTAAACTGGTTAAACTGGGAGCTGTGTCCTGGTTAAACTGGGAGCTGTGTACTGGTTAAACTGGGAGCTCTGCACTGGTTAAACTGGGAGCTGTGTACTGGTTTAACTGGGAGCTGTGTACTGGTTAAAGTGGGAGCTGTAAACTGGTTAAACTGGGAGCTGTGCACTGGTTAAATTGGGAGCTCTGCACTGGTTTAACTGGGAGCTGTGTACTGGTTAAAGTGGGAGCTGTGGACTGGTTAAACTGGGAGCTGTGCACTGGTTAACCATGGAGCTGTAAACTGGGAGCTCTGCACTGGTTAAACTGGGAGCTGTGTACTGGTTAAAGTGGGAGCTGTGTACTGGTTTAACTGGGAGCTGTGTACTGGTTAAAGTGGGAGCTGTAAACTGGTTAAACTGGGAGCTGTGCACTGGTTAAATTGGGAGCTCTGCACTGGTTTAACTGGGAGCTGTGTACTGGTTAAAGTGGGAGCTGTGGACTGGTTAAACTGGGAGCTGTGCACTGGTTAACCATGGAGCTGTAAACTGGGAGATGTGCAATGGTTAAACTGGGAGCTGTGTACTGGTTAAAGTGGGAGCTGTAAACTGGTTAAACTGGGAGCTCTGCACTGGTTAAACTGGGAGCTGTGTACTGGTTAAAGTGGGAGCTGTGGACTGGTTAAACTGGGATCTGTGCACTGGTTAAACTGGGAGCTGTGCACTGGTTAAACTGGGAGCTGTGTACTGGTTTAACTGGGAGCTGTGTACTGGTTAAAGTGGGAGCTGTAAACTGGTTAAACTGGGAGCTGTGCACTGGTTAAATTGGGAGCTCTGCACTGGTTTAACTGGGAGCTGTGTACTGGTTAAAGTGGGAGCTGTGGACTGGTTAAACTGGGAGCTGTGCACTGGTTAACCATGGAGCTGTAAACTGGGAGATGTGCAATGGTTAAACTGGGAGCTGTGTACTGGTTAAAGTGGGAGCTGTAAACTGGTTAAACTGGGAGCTCTGCACTGGTTAAACTGGGAGCTGTGTACTGGTTAAAGTGGGAGCTGTGGACTGGTTAAACTGGGATCTGTGCACTGGTTAAACTGGGAGCTGTGTACTGGTTAAACTGGGAGCTGTAAACTGGTTAAACTGGGAGCTGTGCACTGGTTAAACTGGGAGCTGTAAACTGGTTAAACTGGGAGCTTTGCACTGGTTAAACTGGGAGCTGTGTACTGGTTAAAGTGGGAGCTGTGCACTGGTTAAACTGGGAGCTGTGTACTGGTTAAAATGGGAGCTGTAAACTGGTTAAAGTGGGAGCTATAAACTGGTTAAACTGGGAGCTGTGCACTGGTTAAATTGGGAGCTCTGCACTGGTTTAACTGGGAGCTGTGTACTGGTTAAAGTGGGAGCTGTGGACTGGTTAAACTGGGAGCTGTGCACTGGTTAACCATGGAGCTGTAAACTGGGAGATGTGCAATGGTTAAACTGGGAGCTGTGTACTGGTTAAAGTGGGAGCTGTAAACTGGTTAAACTGGGAGCTCTGCACTGGTTAAACTGGGAGCTGTGTACTGGTTAAAGTGGGAGCTGTGGACTGGTTAAACTGGGATCTGTGGACTGGTTAAATTGGGAGCTATGCACTGGTTTAACTGGGAGCTGTGTACTGGTTAAAGTGGGAGCTGTGGACTGGTTAAACTGGGAGCTGTAAACTGGTTAAACTGGGAGCTCTGCACTGGTTAAACTGGGAGCTGTGTACTGGTTAAAGTGGGAGCTGTAAACTGGTTAAACTGGGAGCTGTGCACTGGTTAAACTGGGAGCTGTGCACTGGTTAAACTGGGAGCTGTAAACTGGTTAAACTGGGAGCTGTGCACTGGTTAAACTGGGAGCTGTAAACTGGTTAAACTGGGAGCTCTGCACTGGTTAAACTGGGAGCTGTGTACTGGTTAAAGTGGGAGCTGTGGACTGGTTAAACTGGGATCTGTGGACTGGTTAAATTGGGAGCTCTGCACTGGTTTAACTGGGAGCTGTGTACTGGTTAAAGTGGGAGCTGTGGACTGGTTAAACTGGGAGCTGTGCACTCGTTAACCATGGAGCTGTAAACTGGGAGATGTGCAATGGTTAAACTGGGAGCTGTGTACTGGTTAAAGTGTGAGCTGTAAACTGGTTAAACTGGGAGCTCTGCACTGGTTAAACTGGGAGCTGTGTACTGGTTAAACTGGGAGCTGTGTACTGGTTAAAGTGGGAGCTGTAAACTGGTTAAACTGGGAGCTCTGCACTGGTTAAACTGGGAGCTGTGCACTGGTTAAACTGGGAGCTGTGTACTGGTTAAAGTGGGAGCTGTAAACTGGTTAAACTGGGAGCTGTGCACTGGTTAAACTGGGAGCTGTGCACTGGTTAAACTGGGAGCTGTAAACTGGTTAAACTGGGAGCTGTGCACTGGTTAAACTGGGAGCTGTAAACTGGTTAAACTGGGAGCTCTGCACTGGTTAAACTGGGAGCTGTGTACTGGTTAAAGTGGGAGCTGTGCACTGGTTAAACTGGGAGCTGTGTACTGGTTAAAATGGGAGCTGTAAACTGGTTAAACTGGGAGCTGTTTCCTGGTTAAACTGGGAGCTGTGTACTGGTTAAACTGGGAGCTCTGCACTGGTTAAACTGGGAGCTGTGTACTGGTTAAACTGGGAGCTGTGTACTGGTTAAAGTGGGAGCTGTAAACTGGTTAAACTGGGAGCTGTGCACTGGTTAAATTGGGAGCTCTGCACTGGTTTAACTGGGAGCTGTGTACTGGTTAAAGTGGGAGCTGTGGACTGGTTAAACTGGGAGCTGTGCACTGGTTAACCATGGAGCTGTAAACTGGGAGATGTGCAATGGTTAAACTGGGAGCTGTGTACTGGTTAAAGTGGGAGCTGTAAACTGGTTAAACTGGGAGCTCTGCACTGGTTAAACTGGGAGCTGTGTACTGGTTAAAGTGGGAGCTGTGGACTGGTTAAACTGGGATCTGTGGACTGGTTAAATTGGGAGCTCTGCACTGGTTTAACTGGGAGCTGTGTACTGGTTAAAGTGGGAGCTGTGGACAGGTTAAACTGGGAGCTGTGCACTGGTTAACCATGGAGCTGTAAACTGGGAGATGTGCAATGGTTAAACTGGGAGCTGTGTACTGGTTAAAGTGGGAGCTGTAAACTGGTTAAACTGGGAGCTCTGCACTGGTTAAACTGGGAGCTGTGTACTGGTTAAAGTGGGAGCTGTGGACTGGTTAAACTGGGAGCTGTGCACTGGTTAACCATGGAGCTGTAAACTGGGAGCTGTGCACTGGTTAAACTGGGAGCTGTGTACTGGTTAAAGTGGGAGCTGTGGACTGGTTAAACTGGGAGCTGTGCACTGGTTAACCATGGAGCTGTAAACTGGGAGATGTGCAATGGTTAAACTGGGAGCTGTAAACTGGGAGCTGTGCATTGGTTAAAGTGGGAGCTGTGTACTGGTTAAAGTGGGAGCTGTAAACTGGTTAAACTGGGAGCTCTGCACTGGTTAAAGTGGGAGCTGTGCACTGGTTAAAGTGGGAGCTGTGTACTGGTTAAAGTGGGAGCTGTGCACTGGTGAAACTGGGAGCTGTGTACTGGTTAAATTGGGAGCTCTGCACTGGTTTAACTGGGAGCTGTGTACTGGTTAAAGTGGGAGCTGTGGACTGCTTAAACTGGGAGCTGTGCACTGGTTAACCATGGAGCTGTAAACTGGGAGATGTGCAATGGTTAAACTGGGAGCTGTGTACTGGTTAAAGTGGGAGCTGTAAACTGGTTAAACTGGGAGCTGTGCACTGGTTAAACTGGGAGCTGTAAACTGGTTAAACTGGGAGCTGTGCACTGGTTAAACTGGGAGCTGTAAACTGGTTAAACTGGGAGCTCTGCACTGGTTAAACTGGGAGCTGTGTACTGGTTAAAGTGGGAGCTGTGCACTGGTTAAACTGGGAGCTGTGTACTGGTTAAAATGGGAGCTGTAAACTGGTTAAACTGGGAGCTGTGTCCTGGTTAAACTGGGAGCTGTGTACTGGTTAAACTGGGAGCTCTGCACTGGTTAAACTGGGAGCTGTGTACTGGTTAAACTGGGAGCTGTGTACTGGTTAAAGTGGGAGCTGTAAACTGGTTAAACTGGGAGCTGTGCACTGGTTAAATTGGGAGCTCTGCACTGGTTTAACTGGGAGCTGTGTACTGGTTAAAGTGGGAGCTGTGGACTGGTTAAACTGGGAGCTGTGCACTGGTTAACCATGGAGCTGTAAACTGGGAGATGTGCAATGGTTAAACTGGGAGCTGTGTACTGGTTAAAGTGGGAGCTGTAAACTGGTTAAACTGGGAGCTCTGCACTGGTTAAACTGGGAGCTGTGTACTGGTTAAAGTGGGAGCTGTGGACTGGTTAAACTGGGATCTGTGGACTGGTTAAATTGGGAGCTCTGCACTGGTTTAACTGGGAGCTGTGTACTGGTTAAAGTGGGAGCTGTGGACTGGTTAAACTGGGAGCTGTGCACTGGTTAACCATGGAGCTGTAAACTGGGAGATGTGCAATGGTTAAACTGGGAGCTGTGTACTGGTTAAAGTGGGAGCTGTAAACTGGTTAAACTGGGAGCTCTGCACTGGTTAAACTGGGAGCTGTGTACTGGTTAAAGTGGGAGCTGTGGACTGGTTAAACTGGGAGCTGTGCACTGGTTAACCATGGAGCTGTAAACTGGGAGCTGTGCACTGGTTAAACTGGGAGCTGTGTACTGGTTAAAGTGGGAGCTGTGGACTGGTTAAACTGGGAGCTGTGCACTGGTTAACCATGGAGCTGTAAACTGGGAGATGTGCAATGGTTAAACTGGGAGCTGTAAACTGGGAGCTGTGCACTGGTTAAACTGGGAGCTGTGTACTGGTTAAAGTGGGAGCTGTAAACTGGTTAAACTGGGAGCTGTGTCCTGGTTAAACTGGGAGCTGTGTACTGGTTAAACTGGGAGCTCTGCACTGGTTAAACTGGGAGCTGTGTACTGGTTTAACTGGGAGCTGTGTACTGGTTAAAGTGGGAGCTGTAAACTGGTTAAACTGGGAGCTGTGCACTGGTTAAATTGGGAGCTCTGCACTGGTTTAACTGGGAGCTGTGTACTGGTTGAAGTGGGAGCTGTGGACTGGTTAAACTGGGAGCTGTGCACTGGTTAACCATGGAGCTGTAAACTGGGAGATGTGCAATGGTTAAACTGGGAGCTGTGTACTGGTTAAAGTGGGAGCTGTAAACTGGTTAAACTGGGAGCTCTGCACTGGTTAAACTGGGAGCTGTGTACTGGTTAAAGTGGGAGCTGTGGACTGGTTAAACTGGGATCTGTGCACTGGTTAAACTGGGAGCTGTGCACTGGTTAAACTGGGAGCTGTGTACTGGTTTAACTGGGAGCTGTGTACTGGTTAAAGTGGGAGCTGTAAACTGGTTAAACTGGGAGCTGTGCACTGGTTAAATTGGGAGCTCTGCACTGGTTTAACTGGGAGCTGTGTACTGGTTAAAGTGGGAGCTGTGGACTGGTTAAACTGGGAGCTGTGCACTGGTTAACCATGGAGCTGTAAACTGGGAGATGTGCAATGGTTAAACTGGGAGCTGTGTACTGGTTAAAGTGGGAGCTGTAAACTGGTTAAACTGGGAGCTCTGCACTGGTTAAACTGGGAGCTGTGTACTGGTTAAAGTGGGAGCTGTGGACTGGTTAAACTGGGATCTGTGCACTGGTTAAACTGGGAGCTGTGTACTGGTTAAACTGGGAGCTGTAAACTGGTTAAACTGGGAGCTGTGCACTGGTTAAACTGGGAGCTGTAAACTGGTTAAACTGGGAGCTTTGCACTGGTTAAACTGGGAGCTGTGTACTGGTTAAAGTGGGAGCTGTGCACTGGTTAAACTGGGAGCTGTGTACTGGTTAAAATGGGAGCTGTAAACTGGTTAAACTGGGAGCTGTGTCCTGGTTAAACTGGGAGCTGTGTACTGGTTAAACTGGGAGCTCTGCACTGGTTAAACTGGGAGCTGTGTACTGGTTAAACTGGGAGCTGTGTACTGGTTAAAGTGGGAGCTGTAAACTGGTTAAACTGGGAGCTGTGCACTGGTTAAATTGGGAGCTCTGCACTGGTTTAACTGGGAGCTGTGTACTGGTTAAAGTGGGAGCTGTGGACTGGTTAAACTGGGAGCTGTGCACTGGTTAACCATGGAGCTGTAAACTGGGAGATGTGCAATGGTTAAACTGGGAGCTGTGTACTGGTTAAAGTGGGAGCTGTAAACTGGTTAAACTGGGAGCTCTGCACTGGTTAAACTGGGAGCTGTGTACTGGTTAAAGTGGGAGCTGTGGACTGGTTAAACTGGGATCTGTGGACTGGTTAAATTGGGAGCTATGCACTGGTTTAACTGGGAGCTGTGTACTGGTTAAAGTGGGAGCTGTGGACTGGTTAAACTGGGAGCTGTAAACTGGTTAAACTGGGAGCTCTGCACTGGTTAAACTGGGAGCTGTGTACTGGTTAAAGTGGGAGCTGTAAACTGGTTAAACTGGGAGCTGTGCACTGGTTAAACTGGGAGCTGTGCACTGGTTAAACTGGGAGCTGTAAACTGGTTAAACTGGGAGCTGTGCACTGGTTAAACTGGGAGCTGTAAACTGGTTAAACTGGGAGCTCTGCACTGGTTAAACTGGGAGCTGTGTACTGGTTAAAGTGGGAGCTGTGGACTGGTTAAACTGGGATCTGTGGACTGGTTAAATTGGGAGCTCTGCACTGGTTTAACTGGGAGCTGTGTACTGGTTAAAGTGGGAGCTGTGGACTGGTTAAACTGGGAGCTGTGCACTCGTTAACCATGGAGCTGTAAACTGGGAGATGTGCAATGGTTAAACTGGGAGCTGTGTACTGGTTAAAGTGTGAGCTGTAAACTGGTTAAACTGGGAGCTCTGCACTGGTTAAACTGGGAGCTGTGTACTGGTTAAACTGGGAGCTGTGTACTGGTTAAAGTGGGAGCTGTAAACTGGTTAAACTGGGAGCTCTGCACTGGTTAAACTGGGAGCTGTGCACTGGTTAAACTGGGAGCTGTGTACTGGTTAAAGTGGGAGCTGTAAACTGGTTAAACTGGGAGCTGTGCACTGGTTAAACTGGGAGCTGTGCACTGGTTAAACTGGGAGCTGTAAACTGGTTAAACTGGGAGCTGTGCACTGGTTAAACTGGGAGCTGTAAACTGGTTAAACTGGGAGCTCTGCACTGGTTAAACTGGGAGCTGTGTACTGGTTAAAGTGGGAGCTGTGCACTGGTTAAACTGGGAGCTGTGTACTGGTTAAAATGGGAGCTGTAAACTGGTTAAACTGGGAGCTGTGTCCTGGTTAAACTGGGAGCTGTGTACTGGTTAAACTGGGAGCTCTGCACTGGTTAAACTGGGAGCTGTGTACTGGTTAAACTGGGAGCTGTGTACTGGTTAAAGTGGGAGCTGTAAACTGGTTAAACTGGGAGCTGTGCACTGGTTAAATTGGGAGCTCTGCACTGGTTTAACTGGGAGCTGTGTACTGGTTAAAGTGGGAGCTGTGGACTGGTTAAACTGGGAGCTGTGCACTGGTTAACCATGGAGCTGTAAACTGGGAGATGTGCAATGGTTAAACTGGGAGCTGTGTACTGGTTAAAGTGGGAGCTGTAAACTGGTTAAACTGGGAGCTCTGCACTGGTTAAACTGGGAGCTGTGTACTGGTTAAAGTGGGAGCTGTGGACTGGTTAAACTGGGATCTGTGGACTGGTTAAATTGGGAGCTCTGCACTGGTTTAACTGGGAGCTGTGTACTGGTTAAAGTGGGAGCTGTGGACAGGTTAAACTGGGAGCTGTGCACTGGTTAACCATGGAGCTGTAAACTGGGAGATGTGCAATGGTTAAACTGGGAGCTGTGTACTGGTTAAAGTGGGAGCTGTAAACTGGTTAAACTGGGAGCTCTGCACTGGTTAAACTGGGAGCTGTGTACTGGTTAAAGTGGGAGCTGTGGACTGGTTAAACTGGGAGCTGTGCACTGGTTAACCATGGAGCTGTAAACTGGGAGCTGTGCACTGGTTAAACTGGGAGCTGTGTACTGGTTAAAGTGGGAGCTGTGGACTGGTTAAACTGGGAGCTGTGCACTGGTTAACCATGGAGCTGTAAACTGGGAGATGTGCAATGGTTAAACTGGGAGCTGTAAACTGGGAGCTGTGCACTGGTTAAACTGGGAGCTGTGTACTGGTTAAAGTGGGAGCTGTAAACTGGTTAAACTGGGAGCTGTGTCCTGGTTAAACTGGGAGCTGTGTACTGGTTAAACTGGGAGCTCTGCACTGGTTAAACTGGGAGCTGTGTACTGGTTTAACTGGGAGCTGTGTACTGGTTAAAGTGGGAGCTGTAAACTGGTTAAACTGGGAGCTGTGCACTGGTTAAATTGGGAGCTCTGCACTGGTTTAACTGGGAGCTGTGTACTGGTTAAAGTGGGAGCTGTGGACTGGTTAAACTGGGAGCTGTGCACTGGTTAACCATGGAGCTGTAAACTGGGAGCTCTGCACTGGTTAAACTGGGAGCTGTGTACTGGTTAAAGTGGGAGCTGTGTACTGGTTTAACTGGGAGCTGTGTACTGGTTAAAGTGGGAGCTGTAAACTGGTTAAACTGGGAGCTGTGCACTGGTTAAATTGGGAGCTCTGCACTGGTTTAACTGGGAGCTGTGTACTGGTTAAAGTGGGAGCTGTGGACTGGTTAAACTGGGAGCTGTGCACTGGTTAACCATGGAGCTGTAAACTGGGAGATGTGCAATGGTTAAACTGGGAGCTGTGTACTGGTTAAAGTGGGAGCTGTAAACTGGTTAAACTGGGAGCTCTGCACTGGTTAAACTGGGAGCTGTGTACTGGTTAAAGTGGGAGCTGTGGACTGGTTAAACTGGGATCTGTGCACTGGTTAAACTGGGAGCTGTGCACTGGTTAAACTGGGAGCTGTGTACTGGTTTAACTGGGAGCTGTGTACTGGTTAAAGTGGGAGCTGTAAACTGGTTAAACTGGGAGCTGTGCACTGGTTAAATTGGGAGCTCTGCACTGGTTTAACTGGGAGCTGTGTACTGGTTAAAGTGGGAGCTGTGGACTGGTTAAACTGGGAGCTGTGCACTGGTTAACCATGGAGCTGTAAACTGGGAGATGTGCAATGGTTAAACTGGGAGCTGTGTACTGGTTAAAGTGGGAGCTGTAAACTGGTTAAACTGGGAGCTCTGCACTGGTTAAACTGGGAGCTGTGTACTGGTTAAAGTGGGAGCTGTGGACTGGTTAAACTGGGATCTGTGCACTGGTTAAACTGGGAGATGTGTACTGGTTAAACTGGGAGCTGTAAACTGGTTAAACTGGGAGCTGTGCACTGGTTAAACTGGGAGCTGTAAACTGGTTAAACTGGGAGCTTTGCACTGGTTAAACTGGGAGCTGTGTACTGGTTAAAGTGGGAGCTGTGCACTGGTTAAACTGGGAGCTGTGTACTGGTTAAAATGGGAGCTGTAAACTGGTTAAAGTGGGAGCTATAAACTGGTTAAACTGGGAGCTGTGCACTGGTTAAATTGGGAGCTCTGCACTGGTTTAACTGGGAGCTGTGTACTGGTTAAAGTGGGAGCTGTGGACTGGTTAAACTGGGAGCTGTGCACTGGTTAACCATGGAGCTGTAAACTGGGAGATGTGCAATGGTTAAACTGGGAGCTGTGTACTGGTTAAAGTGGGAGCTGTAAACTGGTTAAACTGGGAGCTCTGCACTGGTTAAACTGGGAGCTGTGTACTGGTTAAAGTGGGAGCTGTGGACTGGTTAAACTGGGATCTGTGGACTGGTTAAATTGGGAGCTATGCACTGGTTTAACTGGGAGCTGTGTACTGGTTAAAGTGGGAGCTGTGGACTGGTTAAACTGGGAGCTGTAAACTGGTTAAACTGGGAGCTCTGCACTGGTTAAACTGGGAGCTGTGTACTGGTTAAAGTGGGAGCTGTAAACTGGTTAAACTGGGAGCTGTGCACTGGTTAAACTGGGAGCTGTGCACTGGTTAAACTGGGAGCTGTAAACTGGTTAAACTGGGAGCTGTGCACTGGTTAAACTGGGAGCTGTAAACTGGTTAAACTGGGAGCTCTGCACTGGTTAAACTGGGAGCTGTGTACTGGTTAAAGTGGGAGCTGTGGACTGGTTAAACTGGGATCTGTGGACTGGTTAAATTGGGAGCTCTGCACTGGTTTAACTGGGAGCTGTGTACTGGTTAAAGTGGGAGCTGTGGACTGGTTAAACTGGGAGCTGTGCACTCGTTAACCATGGAGCTGTAAACTGGGAGATGTGCAATGGTTAAACTGGGAGCTGTGTACTGGTTAAAGTGTGAGCTGTAAACTGGTTAAACTGGGAGCTCTGCACTGGTTAAACTGGGAGCTGTGTACTGGTTAAACTGGGAGCTGTGTACTGGTTAAAGTGGGAGCTGTAAACTGGTTAAACTGGGAGCTCTGCACTGGTTAAACTGGGAGCTGTGCACTGGTTAAACTGGGAGCTGTGTACTGGTTAAAGTGGGAGCTGTAAACTGGTTAAACTGGGAGCTGTGCACTGGTTAAACTGGGAGCTGTGCACTGGTTAAACTGGGAGCTGTAAACTGGTTAAACTGGGAGCTGTGCACTGGTTAAACTGGGAGCTGTAAACTGGTTAAACTGGGAGCTCTGCACTGGTTAAACTGGGAGCTGTGTACTGGTTAAAGTGGGAGCTGTGCACTGGTTAAACTGGGAGCTGTGTACTGGTTAAAATGGGAGCTGTAAACTGGTTAAACTGGGAGCTGTGTCCTGGTTAAACTGGGAGCTGTGTACTGGTTAAACTGGGAGCTCTGCACTGGTTAAACTGGGAGCTGTGTACTGGTTAAACTGGGAGCTGTGTACTGGTTAAAGTGGGAGCTGTAAACTGGTTAAACTGGGAGCTGTGCACTGGTTAAATTGGGAGCTCTGCACTGGTTTAACTGGGAGCTGTGTACTGGTTAAAGTGGGAGCTGTGGACTGGTTAAACTGGGAGCTGTGCACTGGTTAACCATGGAGCTGTAAACTGGGAGATGTGCAATGGTTAAACTGGGAGCTGTGTACTGGTTAAAGTGGGAGCTGTAAACTGGTTAAACTGGGAGCTCTGCACTGGTTAAACTGGGAGCTGTGTACTGGTTAAAGTGGGAGCTGTGGACTGGTTAAACTGGGATCTGTGGACTGGTTAAATTGGGAGCTCTGCACTGGTTTAACTGGGAGCTGTGTACTGGTTAAAGTGGGAGCTGTGGACAGGTTAAACTGGGAGCTGTGCACTGGTTAACCATGGAGCTGTAAACTGGGAGATGTGCAATGGTTAAACTGGGAGCTGTGTACTGGTTAAAGTGGGAGCTGTAAACTGGTTAAACTGGGAGCTCTGCACTGGTTAAACTGGGAGCTGTGTACTGGTTAAAGTGGGAGCTGTGGACTGGTTAAACTGGGAGCTGTGCACTGGTTAACCATGGAGCTGTAAACTGGGAGCTGTGCACTGGTTAAACTGGGAGCTGTGTACTGGTTAAAGTGGGAGCTGTGGACTGGTTAAACTGGGAGCTGTGCACTGGTTAACCATGGAGCTGTAAACTGGGAGATGTGCAATGGTTAAACTGGGAGCTGTAAACTGGGAGCTGTGCATTGGTTAAAGTGGGAGCTGTGTACTGGTTAAAGTGGGAGCTGTAAACTGGTTAAACTGGGAGCTCTGCACTGGTTAAAGTGGGAGCTGTGCACTGGTTAAAGTGGGAGCTGTGTACTGGTTAAAGTGGGAGCTGTGCACTGGTGAAACTGGGAGCTGTGTACTGGTTAAATTGGGAGCTCTGCACTGGTTTAACTGGGAGCTGTGTACTGGTTAAAGTGGGAGCTGTGGACTGGTTAAACTGGGAGCTGTGCACTGGTTAACCATGGAGCTGTAAACTGGGAGATGTGCAATGGTTAAACTGGGAGCTGTGTACTGGTTAAAGTGGGAGCTGTAAACTGGTTAAACTGGGAGCTCTGCACTGGTTAAACTGGGAGCTGTGTACTGGTTAAAGTGGGAGCTGTGGACTGGTTAAACTGGGATCTGTGGACTGGTTAAATTGGGAGCTATGCACTGGTTTAACTGGGAGCTGTGTACTGGTTAAAGTGGGAGCTGTGGACTGGTTAAACTGGGAGCTGTAAACTGGTTAAACTGGGAGCTCTGCACTGGTTAAACTGGGAGCTGTGTACTGGTTAAAGTGGGAGCTGTAAACTGGTTAAACTGGGAGCTGTGCACTGGTTAAACTGGGAGCTGTGCACTGGTTAAACTGGGAGCTGTAAACTGGTTAAACTGGGAGCTGTGCACTGGTTAAACTGGGAGCTGTAAACTGGTTAAACTGGGAGCTCTGCACTGGTTAAACTGGGAGCTGTGTACTGGTTAAAGTGGGAGCTGTGGACTGGTTAAACTGGGATCTGTGGACTGGTTAAATTGGGAGCTCTGCACTGGTTTAACTGGGAGCTGTGTACTGGTTAAAGTGGGAGCTGTGGACTGGTTAAACTGGGAGCTGTGCACTCGTTAACCATGGAGCTGTAAACTGGGAGATGTGCAATGGTTAAACTGGGAGCTGTGTACTGGTTAAAGTGTGAGCTGTAAACTGGTTAAACTGGGAGCTCTGCACTGGTTAAACTGGGAGCTGTGTACTGGTTAAACTGGGAGCTGTGTACTGGTTAAAGTGGGAGCTGTAAACTGGTTAAACTGGGAGCTCTGCACTGGTTAAACTGGGAGCTGTGCACTGGTTAAACTGGGAGCTGTGTACTGGTTAAAGTGGGAGCTGTAAACTGGTTAAACTGGGAGCTGTGCACTGGTTAAACTGGGAGCTGTGCACTGGTTAAACTGGGAGCTGTAAACTGGTTAAACTGGGAGCTGTGCACTGGTTAAACTGGGAGCTGTAAACTGGTTAAACTGGGAGCTCTGCACTGGTTAAACTGGGAGCTGTGTACTGGTTAAAGTGGGAGCTGTGCACTGGTTAAACTGGGAGCTGTGTACTGGTTAAAATGGGAGCTGTAAACTGGTTAAACTGGGAGCTGTGTCCTGGTTAAACTGGGAGCTGTGTACTGGTTAAACTGGGAGCTCTGCACTGGTTAAACTGGGAGCTGTGTACTGGTTAAACTGGGAGCTGTGTACTGGTTAAAGTGGGAGCTGTAAACTGGTTAAACTGGGAGCTGTGCACTGGTTAAATTGGGAGCTCTGCACTGGTTTAACTGGGAGCTGTGTACTGGTTAAAGTGGGAGCTGTGGACTGGTTAAACTGGGAGCTGTGCACTGGTTAACCATGGAGCTGTAAACTGGGAGATGTGCAATGGTTAAACTGGGAGCTGTGTACTGGTTAAAGTGGGAGCTGTAAACTGGTTAAACTGGGAGCTCTGCACTGGTTAAACTGGGAGCTGTGTACTGGTTAAAGTGGGAGCTGTGGACTGGTTAAACTGGGATCTGTGGACTGGTTAAATTGGGAGCTCTGCACTGGTTTAACTGGGAGCTGTGTACTGGTTAAAGTGGGAGCTGTGGACAGGTTAAACTGGGAGCTGTGCACTGGTTAACCATGGAGCTGTAAACTGGGAGATGTGCAATGGTTAAACTGGGAGCTGTGTACTGGTTAAAGTGGGAGCTGTAAACTGGTTAAACTGGGAGCTCTGCACTGGTTAAACTGGGAGCTGTGTACTGGTTAAAGTGGGAGCTGTGGACTGGTTAAACTGGGAGCTGTGCACTGGTTAACCATGGAGCTGTAAACTGGGAGCTGTGCACTGGTTAAACTGGGAGCTGTGTACTGGTTAAAGTGGGAGCTGTGGACTGGTTAAACTGGGAGCTGTGCACTGGTTAACCATGGAGCTGTAAACTGGGAGATGTGCAATGGTTAAACTGGGAGCTGTAAACTGGGAGCTGTGCATTGGTTAAAGTGGGAGCTGTGTACTGGTTAAAGTGGGAGCTGTAAACTGGTTAAACTGGGAGCTCTGCACTGGTTAAAGTGGGAGCTGTGCACTGGTTAAAGTGGGAGCTGTGTACTGGTTAAAGTGGGAGCTGTGCACTGGTGAAACTGGGAGCTGTGTACTGGTTAAATTGGGAGCTCTGCACTGGTTTAACTGGGAGCTGTGTACTGGTTAAAGTGGGAGCTGTGGACTGGTTAAACTGGGAGCTGTGCACTGGTTAACCATGGAGCTGTAAACTGGGAGATGTGCAATGGTTAAACTGGGAGCTGTGTACTGGTTAAAGTGGGAGCTGTAAACTGGTTAAACTGGGAGCTCTGCACTGGTTAAACTGGGAGCTGTGTACTGGTTAAAGTGGGAGCTGTGGACTGGTTAAACTGGGATCTGTGGACTGGTTAAATTGGGAGCTATGCACTGGTTTAACTGGGAGCTGTGTACTGGTTAAAGTGGGAGCTGTGGACTGGTTAAACTGGGAGCTGTAAACTGGTTAAACTGGGAGCTCTGCACTGGTTAAACTGGGAGCTGTGTACTGGTTAAAGTGGGAGCTGTAAACTGGTTAAACTGGGAGCTGTGCACTGGTTAAACTGGGAGCTGTGCACTGGTTAAACTGGGAGCTGTAAACTGGTTAAACTGGGAGCTGTGCACTGGTTAAACTGGGAGCTGTAAACTGGTTAAACTGGGAGCTCTGCACTGGTTAAACTGGGAGCTGTGTACTGGTTAAAGTGGGAGCTGTGGACTGGTTAAACTGGGATCTGTGGACTGGTTAAATTGGGAGCTCTGCACTGGTTTAACTGGGAGCTGTGTACTGGTTAAAGTGGGAGCTGTGGACTGGTTAAACTGGGAGCTGTGCACTCGTTAACCATGGAGCTGTAAACTGGGAGATGTGCAATGGTTAAACTGGGAGCTGTGTACTGGTTAAAGTGTGAGCTGTAAACTGGTTAAACTGGGAGCTCTGCACTGGTTAAACTGGGAGCTGTGTACTGGTTAAACTGGGAGCTGTGTACTGGTTAAAGTGGGAGCTGTAAACTGGTTAAACTGGGAGCTCTGCACTGGTTAAACTGGGAGCTGTGCACTGGTTAAACTGGGAGCTGTGTACTGGTTAAAGTGGGAGCTGTAAACTGGTTAAACTGGGAGCTGTGCACTGGTTAAACTGGGAGCTGTGCACTGGTTAAACTGGGAGCTGTAAACTGGTTAAACTGGGAGCTGTGCACTGGTTAAACTGGGAGCTGTAAACTGGTTAAACTGGGAGCTCTGCACTGGTTAAACTGGGAGCTGTGTACTGGTTAAAGTGGGAGCTGTGCACTGGTTAAACTGGGAGCTGTGTACTGGTTAAAATGGGAGCTGTAAACTGGTTAAACTGGGAGCTGTGTCCTGGTTAAACTGGGAGCTGTGTACTGGTTAAACTGGGAGCTCTGCACTGGTTAAACTGGGAGCTGTGTACTGGTTAAACTGGGAGCTGTGTACTGGTTAAAGTGGGAGCTGTAAACTGGTTAAACTGGGAGCTGTGCACTGGTTAAATTGGGAGCTCTGCACTGGTTTAACTGGGAGCTGTGTACTGGTTAAAGTGGGAGCTGTGGACTGGTTAAACTGGGAGCTGTGCACTGGTTAACCATGGAGCTGTAAACTGGGAGATGTGCAATGGTTAAACTGGGAGCTGTGTACTGGTTAAAGTGGGAGCTGTAAACTGGTTAAACTGGGAGCTCTGCACTGGTTAAACTGGGAGCTGTGTACTGGTTAAAGTGGGAGCTGTGGACTGGTTAAACTGGGATCTGTGGACTGGTTAAATTGGGAGCTCTGCACTGGTTTAACTGGGAGCTGTGTACTGGTTAAAGTGGGAGCTGTGGACAGGTTAAACTGGGAGCTGTGCACTGGTTAACCATGGAGCTGTAAACTGGGAGATGTGCAATGGTTAAACTGGGAGCTGTGTACTGGTTAAAGTGGGAGCTGTAAACTGGTTAAACTGGGAGCTCTGCACTGGTTAAACTGGGAGCTGTGTACTGGTTAAAGTGGGAGCTGTGGACTGGTTAAACTGGGAGCTGTGCACTGGTTAACCATGGAGCTGTAAACTGGGAGCTGTGCACTGGTTAAACTGGGAGCTGTGTACTGGTTAAAGTGGGAGCTGTGGACTGGTTAAACTGGGAGCTGTGCACTGGTTAACCATGGAGCTGTAAACTGGGAGATGTGCAATGGTTAAACTGGGAGCTGTAAACTGGGAGCTGTGCACTGGTTAAACTGGGAGCTGTGTACTGGTTAAAGTGGGAGCTGTAAACTGGTTAAACTGGGAGCTGTGTCCTGGTTAAACTGGGAGCTGTGTACTGGTTAAACTGGGAGCTCTGCACTGGTTAAACTGGGAGCTGTGT
>NC_083614.1:34935208-34952708 GCF_963584025.1 Labrus mixtus | reverse complement strand
GCAGGCCTGATAACTGAAGGCTCTACCTCCCACAGTACATCTAGAGACCGTAGGTACCACGAGCAGGTCTGATAACCGAAGGCTCTACCTCCCATAGTACATTTAGAGACAGTAGGTACCACGAGCAGGTCTGATAACTGAAGGCTCTACCTCCCATAGTACATTTAGAGACCGTAGGTACCACGAGCAGGCCTGATAACTGAAGGCTCTACCTCCCACAGCACATTTAGAGACCGTAGGTACCACGAGCAGGCCTGATAACTGAAGGTCCTACTTCCCACAGTACATCTAGAGACCTTAGGTACCACGAGCAGTCCTGATAACTGAAGGCTCTACCTCGCACAGTACATTTAGAGACCGTAGGTACCACGAGCAGGCCTGATAACTGAAGGCTCTACCTCCCATAGTACATTTAGAGACAGTAGGTACCACGAGCAGGTCTGATAACTGAAGGCTCTACCTCCCATAGTACATTTAGAGACCGTAGGTACCACGAGCAGGCCTGATAACTGAAGGCTCTACCTCTCATAGTACATTTAGAGACTGTACCACGAGCATGCCTGATAACTGAAGGCTCTACCTCGCATAGTACATTTAGAGACCGTAGGTACCACGAGCAGGCCTAATAACTGAAGGCTCTACCTCCCATAGTACATTTAGAGACCGTAGGTACCACGAGCAGGCCTGATAACTGAAGGCTCTACCTCCCATAGTACATTTAGAGACTGTACCACGAGCAGGCCTGATAACTGAAGGCTCTACTTCCCACAGTACATTTAGAGACCGTAGGTACCACGAGCAGGCCTGATAACTGAAGGTCCTACTTCCCACAGTACATCTAGAGACCGTAGGTACCACGAGCAGGCCTGATAACTGAAGGCTCTACCTCGCACAGTACATCTAGAGACCGTAGGTACCACGAGCAGGTCTGATAACCGAAGGCTCTATCTCCCATAGTACATTTAGAGACCGTAGGTACCACGAGCAGGTCTGATAACTGAAGGCTGTACCTCCCATAGTACATTTAGAGACCGTAGGTACCACGAGCAGGTCTGATAACTGAAGGCTCTACCTCCCATAGTACATTTAGAGACAATAGGTACCACGAGCAGGTCTGATAACTGAAGGCTCTACCTCCCATAGTACATTTAGAGACCGTAGGTACCACGAGCAGGTCTTATAACTGAAGGCTCTACCTCGCATAGTACATTTAGAGACCGTAGGTACCACGAGCAGGTCTGATAACTGAAGGCTTTACCTCCCATAGTACATTTAGAGACCGTAGGTACCACGAGCAGGTCTTATAACTGAAGGCTCTACCTCCCATAGTACATTTAGAGACTGTAGGTACCACGAGCAGGCCTGATAACTGAAGGCTCTATCTCCCATAGTACATTTAGAGACTGTATCACGACAGTCTCATTTACAGATCAAATACGTCTACACAAGTAAAAACAGGGAATTCATAAAACAATGTGTCATAAATTTTTCAAGAACAGTCTATTTTAACCTTCGTAATATATCCAAGATCAGGAATATCCTGTCGCAAAATGATGCAGAAAAACTAGTTCATGCATTCGTTACCTCCAGACTGGATTATTGTAACTCTCTTTTGTCAGGGTGCTCTGGTAAGTCTCTAAAGACTCTTCAACTAGTCCAGAACGCTGCAGCTGGTGTACTAACCAGAACTAGGAAAAGGGATCACATTACTCCTGTGTTGGCCTCTCTGCACTGGCTCCCTATACAGTCTAGAATAGAATTCAAGATCCTTCTTCTCACTTACAAAGCTCTAAATGGTCAGACACCATCTTATCTTAAGGAGCTACTAGTGCCGTACTGTCCCTCGAGAACATTACGGTCCCAGAATGCAGGCCTACTAGTGGTACCTACAGTCTCTAAATGTACTATGGGAGGTAAAGCCTTCAGTTATCAGGCCTACTAGTGGTACCTACAGTCTCTAAATGTACTATGGGAGGTAGAGCCTTCAGTTATCAGACCTGCTGGTGGTACCTACAGTCTCTAAATGTACTATGGGAGGTAAAGCCTTCAGTTATCAGGCCTGCTGGTGGTACCTACAGTCTCTAAGTGTACTATGGGAGGTAAAGCCTTCAGTTATCAGGCCTGCTGGTGGTACCTACAGTCTCTAAATGTACTATGGGGGGTAAAGCCTTCAGTTATCAGGCCTGCTCGTGGTACCTACAGTCTCTAAGTGTACTATGGGAGGTAAAGCCTTCAGTTATCAGGCCTGCTCGTGGTACGTACAGTCTCTAAGTGTACTATGGGAGGTAAAGCCTTCAGTTATCAGGCCTGCACGTGGTACCTACAGTCTCTAAATGTACTATGGGAGGTAGAGCCTTCAGTTATCAGGCCTGCTCGTGGTACCTACAGTCTCTAAGTGTACTATGGGAGGTAAAGCCTTCAGTTATCAGGCCTGCTGGTGGTACCTACAGTCTCTAAATGTACTATGGGGGGTAAAGCCTTCAGTTATCAGGCCTGCTCGTGGTACCTACAGTCTCTAAATGTACTATGGGGGGTAAAGCCTTCAGTTATCAGGCCTGCTCGTGGTACCTACAGTCTCTAAATGTACTGTGGGAGGTAAAGCCTTCAGTTATCAGGCCTGCTGGTGGTACCTACAGTCTCTAAGTGTACTATGGGAGGTAGAGCCTTCAGTTATCAGACCTGCTGGTGGTACCTACAGTCTCTAAGTGTACTATGGGGGGTAAAGCCTTCAGTTATCGGGCTCCTCTCCTCTGGAATCACCTTCCTTCAGACACAGTCTGTATTTTTAAGAATAGACTTAAAACTTTCCTTTTTGATAAATCTTATTGTTAGGGCTGGTGCTGGTGTAGACCAGCTCTTAGTTATGCTGCTATAGGCTTAGACTACCGGGGGAACTGGCACCCTGAACTCCTCTCTCTCTCTCTCTGTGCATATACAGTACATCATATTACTGCATGTATCTATCTGTAAATCTCAGTCACTAACCACCTACTTTCCTGGGAGCTCTTGAGCTCTCTTAGGCTCCTCAAGATCGTTGGTTGACGGCCTGCCAGAACAACAACAGATTTCTGCCTTTTAATAAGAAAGTTTTTTCTTACCACTGTAACTTTTGCTGCTTTGCTAAAGTGCTCATGATGGATAGACCGGATCTTTGTAACATAGCAATGAGTAAGGTCTTTTACCTGCTTTTTGTAACATAACAATGAGTAAGGTCTTTTACCTGCTTTATGTAACATAACAATGAGTAAGGTCTTTTACCTGCTTTTTGTAACATAACAATGAGTAAGGTCTTTTACCTGCTTTTTGTAACATAACAATGAGTAAGGTCTTTTACCTGCTTTATGTAACATAACAATGAGTAAGGTCTTTTACCTGCTTTATGTAACATAACAATGAGTAAGGTCTTTTACCTGCTTTATGTAACATAACAATGAGTAAGGTCTTTTACCTGCTTTTTGTAAAGTGTCTCGAGATAACACTTGTTATGAGTTGACGCTATACAAATAAAAATTGATTGATTGATTGATAAGTAGTTCATATTCTTCTTTCCTTCACTCAGTAAAAGTAGTTCAAGTTAACTGCACAAGTAAAAATGGTCCGGTATAGAAAGATTCATGTATATATTAATGAACCTGAACATGGATTCACAGTTAGTCTGAATATTAATATTTTGTTCATCTGTTGTGAAATGGAGAATCAATAAAGTACACACTTTTGTGCTGTCATGAGAAAAAAAGTGTCTTCTTCATCCCATCAATGCAAACAAGAAGAGATTCATAACATTACCTATGTTAGTGCAGATCATATAACTGGCAGATATTGGATTATTTAAAACATGATTGTGCATTCAAGTGGATGTTTGTACGGGCCTTGTTGGTGAGTAGCCTGCAATCTGTCACGTCTGCCTCATTCAGCACTGTGTACATGTTTCATGGCCCGTCGCCTCCTTCAAGTCGGTACGGCCCTGCGTTAGGGGAACATGGTGAGGTGGATTTTACGTCACAAAGTTTAGATTTTAATGTTTCATACGTTCTCTTCTTCTTTGACAATAAACACACAACACTCAGTTGAAGGGAAACTTTTATTTCAAACCATCATAACAATTAGTGTTCAATACACACAATACTCTGAGAGTGTGTCTGTGTGTGTGTGTCTCTGTGTCACTGTGTGTGTGTGTGTGTGT
The DNA here is from genome assembly GCF_963584025.1 of Labrus mixtus. Lineage (NCBI taxonomy): Eukaryota > Metazoa > Chordata > Actinopteri > Labriformes > Labridae > Labrus > Labrus mixtus. The sequence continues at coordinate 34,948,525 of NC_083614.1, read as the reverse complement.
GTGTGTCTGTGTGTCTGTCTATGTGTGTGTGTGTGTGTGTGTGTGTGTGTGTGTCTGTCTATGTGTGTCTGTCTATGTGTGTGTGTCTGTGTGTGTGTGTGTGCGTTGGGGATGTGAATCATAAGAAAATTAAATCTGATTGAAACAAAAACAAATGTTTGAATGTTGTGAAATAAAATCTTTAAAAAAGATAAATTTAAAATCTAAATGTTGAATTTTCTACTTTCATTGAAACTCAAACTTCATTTAAACATTTGAACTTCAGGGTTTCCATCTGATTTTAAAGAAGCGTCGCTGCAGAGAACTTACGACCCCCCCTCCCCCCCTTCATAAAATCTGAATCGAGTTTGATCGTCCAATAAAAACGAACATCTTCGCCATCTCAACGTTTCTAATCAAAACAAAGCTTCAGATGATTTCCTGTTTGGAATAAAGATCCATTCAAAGTGAAAGAAGTGAAACGTGGAAACTTGGAAGTTCTGCTGGTCGCTGATCAAAGTCGTCGTCGTACCAAAGAGACGAGAAAACAAATTCAATAAATAAATAAGTTAAAGATGGAAATGTTGGACTTTAGGTCGAAATAAAAACAGACAGTTTGGTCTTCAGGTTTCAGATTCTAAATAAAAACGTTACACGCTCAGTTTACGCGCCAGATTCAGCCGGACACTTTAAAACTACAAGTCCCAGAAATCACTGTAAGGCCCATCCAATCAGAGAGCCGCTGTTGCCAGGCGGATAACAGCAGGCCGAGGTCAAAGGTCATCTTTTAAAAACTTCTTTGATAAATTTAGACTCTTGATTCGTTAAAAAAATAACAATCCAGCAGCTGAGGCTCATGGGTAATGTAGGATTCAGATTAGCGCTGTTTCACAGGAAATATAAAAACTACGATTCTGGAAAAAGAACTACAAAATTGTATTGGAGATCTGTGCTCACGCAGGTTACATGGATCAATCTGCATTTAATAAAACAGTAGAAGAACGTATAGTTCTCCTTTTAACAACTTCACGTCTCTTTGTGCCGATTAGAAAACTACAAGTCTTCTCTGTAAACTACAAAACAAAATGTTTCTACCTGATCGTCCAGCTGAAGTCACGTGTGATGACATCATCTTTACGGCACATTTCAGAATGGAGATGATGTCATCGTCAAATTAAGCTCTTATTTTGAAGCTCTACACATGACATCATTATTGAACAGAGTGACATCATCACAGATGATCACATGATCAGGAGCATAGGTTAACAACGATCGAATCAAAGATCAGAAACGCCACGAGCGGCTCAAACACTGAAAGTGAAACTAAAAGTGAGGACCAATCAGAGAAGCTGAACACGGAGCCGTCACAGCTACAGTTAGCAGGTGATGGTAATATCATCTTCTAAATATTCTGTGACGTTTCACAGCTCATGCTAACATGCTAACGTCTGTTAGCAGGTGAGCTGGACCTCCTGATCCAGCAGACAGGAAGTGACACGTAGTGACAGGGGATAACTGTGCAGTGATGTCACACAGGTACGCTGTGCAGGGAGTAACTGAGCATGCTCACTAAAAGGACTCTACCCAAGGTCCATCCATTGGTCTGGTTTGGTTGTCACCATGGCAACAAAGATAGTCTTCTCTCCGTCTCCTGTTTTCTGGCACACCCATGCAGAGGTCACAGGTGAGGTTGGCGGGGCTCGTAGTGGGTGGGGCTCTGTGCTCAGAACTCGACCTTGCAGGCGGGGAAAGTCTCCTCCTGCATGGCCACGGTGCTGTTGCTGCCCAGAACGATGATTGACAGCTCCTTCTGCCTATCGTGAGTCTCCTGGTACCACTCGTGCATCGCCAGCGAATCAAAAGTCGGGATCAGCGTCACCTGTAAGGGAGGGGGGGTGAAGGAACAGACCAATCAGAGAGCAAATCATAAGAGAGCAAACCAAAAGGCGGAGTGATGTCACAGACCTGGAGCTCCGGCCAGCTGCTCTTCCCCTCCAGCAGAGCGTCCAGGATGCTCCTCATCGCCGCCTCCTTCACCGGCTCGTCCCCGCTCACGATGTAGTGAGACGAGCGAAGTCGTCTGAAGAACTCCAGGTCCACAGAGGAGGAGGAGGAGCCAGAGGGCAGGTACGCCAGGTCCACATAGACCGCAGAACCTGCAAAACCTGCGGCCTTTGCTCCTGCTGGAAGTCAGAGTTTATAGTTTTTAAAACATGGAAGTTTAATGAGCCCGATGGCGTCCTGCATTCAGTCTGCTCAGTGAAGAAGAGACCAAACCAGAACGCAGTTCATGACATTCAGAGGAAGATCTAAACTAAAGGGGGCGGGGGGAGGACTGTGGGACCATTTACAGTCTCAGGTGTGAGCATGCCTACCTGACGATGACGGTTTTGGGGTTCCAATTCTGGAGCCTCCGAGTGAGTTTCTGGATGAGGGCTTCGTGTCCAGGCTGGAGGTCATCCTCAGTGACCCCGTGGTCACACTGCTCTTTGATTTAGCGCTCTGAGCCGTGGTACTTCCGGAAGTCGTCTTCTGCAACGAAGCCGTCGGTTTCTTGGTCTTTGAACTCTTCAGGTTCTTGGACGAACCATCGGCCTCGATGTCAGCCATGCAGGCTCCAGGATGGGGGGGTAAGGGGGGCAGATCCTTTACAGGGGCTGGGGGCGGATCCCCCACCCTGTAAGAGATGTGTGGACTGCAGTCTTCATCAGAGTCCATATCTGCCGTGATAGAGGGACAGTCCTCGGTCCCTGGGGGGACGTCAGAGTCTGTGGTTGTTGTGAGGGAGTTGCTGACTGATGTGGGCGGAGTCTCTTGGCTGAAGGCTGAAGGGCAGTCCTGTGAGTGGTTGTTGTTGTCAGAGAGGTCTGGAGAGGTCAGAGGATGGAGGTGCTGATGCTGGAACTCGCAGGGGGAAACCAAACAGAGATCCACGTCATGAGGAATGTCTGAAACCAGCTCTGACAGCGTGTGGACACCTGACCCACGCCTGTCAGGGTCAGTCAAGGTCATCCCTGTGTTCAAGTCCGAGTCACTGACGTGTCCGTTAGAGTAGAATCCTTTGGGTGAGCCCACCTGCTCTAAAGACACGGACAGGGACTCATCCACCTCTGTGGACTGAGGAGACCCCATCTCAGCTGGCAGGGAGGTCGCCGTGGACGACGAGTTCTCTTTAAAAGGACTGAGCATCAGAAGACCTGACTGTTTGTCTTGAGTGGACGTGGAAGTTTCCAGACCTTCCCTCAGCGAACCGCCCTGTTTCCAGTCCAGACCTGATCCTCTGTCCTCGCCTAAACCCTGACGGTCCTCCTCAGAGGATCCTGCTGCACCCTGTGAGGAGGACTCTGCAGGAGAGACCCCCTCCAGAGTCTTCTCCTCTGAGCTCACGCAGACATCCTCTTTCCCGTTTTCCAGAGAGCATGCAGTCGGGGAGAGGTCAAAGTTCACCCCGAGATGATCTCTGACCTGGTCCATCTGAGTGCTGCGGAACTTCTCTGGGCTCTCTACGTTCGGGGAGGGGTTCCCGTTGGCTGCAGGGACCTTTGAGTTTAGACCGCTGTTCCCGTTGTGATCCTCCAATCGAAGTCTTTGAAGTTCCTCTGTCATGTCCTCAGACGTCTTACAGCCTTCTTTCTGGATTTCCTGCTCCTTCGATCCTGGCCTACCTTTGGTCCCTTTGCTCCCCGGGTCTTTCTTTGGAAGAGAACCATCTTTCTTTAGAGTTCCGCTCGGACCTGAAGCTTTCCTTAGTTCTGTACTTCCTGTTGATGCTCCGCTTGTTGTTTTCTTAATTTCTTTGACGGCCGGTTTTCCGTCTTTCTTTTGGTCTTTTTTTGGTTCAGGTTTGACGTCTTTCTTTGGTTTCATACTTACAGTTTCCTTCTTCACCGCTTCTTTCTTTACGACAGGAAGCGGCGCCTTCTCATCCTTCTTCACTTCCTTTTTCTCTTCTTTCTTTGGAACCATCTTTTCAGCAGCTTTCTGGGGCTTTGATTTGGCATCTGTGTCTTTGAGTTTGGGCTCCCCATCCTTCTTCTCTTTAGTCTCACCTGCTGCCTTTGGCTTCACTTTCACCTCCTGTTTTTTCACGTCTACTCGTCCGTTCTTGTCTTTCTGGAAGGCACTGCTGACTCGGACCTCCTTGGACTGAGATTTAAGGCTTTCCCGGCTCTCTGCTCGTTTCGGTTGTTTCTCACTTCTGGATGTTTCGAGATCCTTCAAACACACAACCGGATGTCTGAGGAAATTCAGATGTTTCAGTTTTTCAAGTCCCTCCAGAATTTTGATTTGGGGAGTGCATCCTGGGAAAAGGACACGTATGATCTTCTCCTGAGGGTTGGATGGATGCCAGACCAGCAGGGCACAAATGGAAACGAGGCATGGCAGAGGGAGGTCGGAGCCCTTTGATCCGCTGTTTGGCCAAGTCTGCATCAAAGCTTCAAGGTGTTTGCTGCCACTGACTGGATTCAGGGTGTACAGCTCCAGACGGCCCACTCCCATCTTCTGGAACAGGATTACTGGTTCTATAGTGGGTCCATTGGCCCGGCTCAGAGGTTCAGCTTTGACCTCCAGTCTTTGTAAGTGCTGCAAGGTAAGCGCCACCAAGTCCGAGCTCCGCAGCTCGCCCAGATCCCCCTTAACGGACTTCAACCTGACGGGAGCATTGAGGAAGACGACCCCGATCTCAGGGGAGATCAGGTTCTTAGTCCAGTCCTCTTCAGTCTGAGCTCCAGCAGACTCCTCCTCCTGCTCTGCCAACTTCCTGCTCAACAGACTGTTCACGCCGGGCAGATTGTCCACGCCGATGTGAGTCAGGAGCACCGAGTCGATCCTGTCCAGGTGTCGAACCAGTTTCCAGAAGCAGGATTGCGGATCAGAGCCGCCGTTCACCAGCACGTTAAAACCGTTCACAGCAAAGAAAGCAGAGTCGCCCCGCCCCCCGGGGAAGATGTAGCAACATGGTCGAGACAGTTTCAGGAAGCCCACGGTGCTCGGGGGCTCCAGGAGCTCGAAGGGCGACTCGGGCTCCAGAGACTCGGAGAGGTATTCTGTGAACTCATGCAGACCCTCCATCTCTGGGAGGACGGGGGGTGGGTTGATCCGGATGTTTATCAGGGTTTGTGTCTCTAACACAGAGTCCTTCCAGAGTCCGACGTCTGGACAGCTGAGGGTGAGGCTGGCCTTCAGCGCTGCAGAGCTCAACAGCTCCCCCATCTGCAACAGAGAGGAACTGCATGAGAGAAGAGTTCAGCAGGTAGGTCAGGCTGAGAACGCTGAGCTACATCGAGGCTGTATGAAATAAACACCGTCTGTGGACACGGGCCGTGATACATAACGTACAGAAGTGACAGGGGGTCGGCATGATACCAGAACGTTAACATTTGAAATGATCATATACTGACACCTGTTTGTTACCACGGCAACAAAAATAGAAGTCCTAGATACCCAGGTGAACTCCTGCACACCTGTCGAGTTTTTAAAGCTTCAGTATTATCCCATCGATCACGAACATAATAGAGATATCATCAAGAAGTATCTGCAGAGAACCCCCATAGAACCCCCGCAGACCCCCGATCCAGACATAAGCTAATCAGACCTGTTAGGCTGTAAACATGTTAATGTCCGGCTCTTCCTGAGCTAAAGATGGCGTCGACTGAGACGACAACAGCGATCAGAGACGAGCTGGAAGCTGCAGAGTCATCCTCAGTGGGTCACATTGTCATCTCGGAAATCCCCGACTCCAGAGGGATCCATGAGAATCACATCTCTGCAGCCTCAGGGAGTTTCTCTCTAAGTAACAGCTGATGTCATGTAACAGCTGATGTCATGGTAACAGCTGATGTAATGTAACAGCTGATGTCATGGTAACAGCTGATGTCATGTAACAGCTGATGTAATGGTAACAGCTGATGTCATGTAACAGCTGACGTCATGGTAACAGCTGATGTCATGGTAACAGCTGATGTAATGGTAACAGCTGATGTCATGGTAACAGCTGATGTCATGTAACAGCTGACGTCATGGTAACAGCTGATGTAATGGTAACAGCTGATGTCATGTAACAGCTGATGTCATGGTTCAATTCAATAAACTTTATTTGTCCCCAGGGGGCAATTCAAAGGCACACAGAGCAGTAAATTAACAACAGTGCAAGTAAACGAAACATTTAAACCTAAATATAAAGTGTCAATTTAAATACAACTTAAAGCTTAAACTTAACTTAAAAATACAAAATATAAAAGAGTAGATATAAGTGGACAATGATCGGACTAACAGATGTAAACAGATGTAACCATAACAGCTGATGTCATGGTAACAGCTGATTTCATGTAACAGCTGATTTCATGTAACGGCTGATGTAATGTAACAGCTGATTTCATGGTAACAGCTGATGTCATGGTAACAGCTGATGTCATGTAACAGCTGATGTCATGGTAACAGCTGATGTCATGTAACAGCTGATGTCATGGTAACAGCTGATGTCATGGTAACAGCTGATTTCAAGGTAACAGCTGATGTAATGTAACAGCTGATGTCATGTAACAGCTGATGTCATGGTAACAGCTGATGTCATGGTAACAGCTGATGTCATGTAACAGCTGATGTCATGGTAACAGCTGATGTCATGTAACAGCTGATGTCATGGTAACAGCTGATGTCATGGTAACAGCTGATTTCAAGGTAACAGCTGATGTAATGTAACAGCTGATTTCATGGTAACAGCTGATGTAATGTAACAGCTGATGTCATGGTAACAGCTGATGTAATGTAACAGCTGATGTCATGGTAACAGCTGATTTCATGGTAACAGCTGATGTAATGTAACAGCTGATGTCATGGTAACAGCTGATTTCATGGTAACAGCTGATGTAATGTAACAGCTGATGTCATGGTAACAGCTGATTTCAGAGGGGTACAACTTTGGTAGTGGGAGTGCGCCCGATGAGTGCATATCATGAATCAGAGGGGCGGGCTCTGACCTCTTCATCAGACAGGATGTGGATCAGGTCTCTGACGGAGAAACATCCTCTCTGTAACACCACGTCTCCGCTCTCCTCCACACACTGACCCATGACCACCAGCAGCTTGTGACGCGACGAATCACAGAGCAGCCGCCGCACCTGAACGCAACACACAGGAAACACATCATCACACACACCATCATCATCATCATCATCATCCACACACACACACACACACACACACACACACACACACACACACACACACACACACACACACACACACACACACACACACACACACACACACACACACACACACACACACACACACACACACACACACACACACACACACACACACACACACACACACTTGAAGTGGATCAGGGTGAGACAGATATACACGAGGACAAAATTATTAGCCCCCCTATGAAAATTTCATTTATCATTTATTTCCCAAGTGCTATTAAACAGGCAAAGAATTTTTAACACAGCTTTTTCAAACATCCTAGTTTTATTTTGGATGCTTACATTATTTTACTTTGCACACAGAAACTAAATTATTTCACAAAAAACAAAAACTACCAGGGTCAAAAATATTAGCCCCTTAAGAACTGACCTTTTTATTGAGCCATAGCACAAACCACTGTTGTGCAATGATGTGCATTAACTTTGTAATGCTCAAAGCTTGTAAAATCAAGTTAAAATTGAGGGTTATCTCCCAATATACACACAGTATAAAAACGTCAGTAAGGGTTTGAGCTGTCACTTGAGAAAGCATCATGCCAAAAACAACAGAAATCAGTTTAGACTTGAGAAAAAGAATTGTTGATGCTCACAAAGCAGGAGAAGGATATACAAAGTTATCACAGCGTTTCCAAGTGTCAAGAACTGGAGTGAGAAGTATCATCAAGAAATTAAAAGAGAGTCACACAGTACAGAACAAGCCTGGCAGAGGTAGGAAGCGAAAGATTTCAAAGACTCTGGAAAGAAAACTAGTGAGAGATGTGTCTAAAGACCCCAGAACAACTGCCAAGACACTAGTGAATGACTTAGCCAAGTCGGGAATTGTAGTCTCAAAGAAGACAGTCACTAGAGCTCTGCACAGGAATGGACTGCGAGGTTGCAGACCAAGAAAAACTCCACTTCTGCAGAAGAGACACCTTCAAGTCAGACTGAAGTATGCTAAGGACAACCTGGAGAAATATTATGCATCCTTTGGTCAGATGAGACGAAATTAGAGCTCTTTGGCCATAGAGACATTGCTTATGTTTGGAGAAAGAAGGGAGAGGCGTATAACCCAAAGAACACGGTCCCCACAGTGAAACACGGTGGTGGGAGTATTATGCTGTGGGGATGTTTCAGTGCGTCTGGAACTGGGAATCTCGTCAAAGTGGAAGGAATCATGAAGAAAGAAGGATATGTGAAGATTTTGAAAGAAAACCTCAAGCAGTCAGCAGCAAAACTGGGTCTGGGTCGTCGCTTTGTCTTCCAACACGACAACGACCCAAAGCATACGTCGCTCCTGGTGAAGAACTACCTCCAGAAGACCAAAGTGAACATTATTGACTGGCCTGCACAAAGCCCTGACTTGAATCCCATTGAAGATCTGTGGGGTGAACTGAAGACCAAGGTCCATGCCAGAAGGCCATCAAATCTGGAGGAGCTTGAGAGATTTGCCAAAGAAGAATGGGCTGGGATTCCTCAGGAGACGTGTCAGAGACTTGTTGAAAACTACAACAAACGACTGCAGGCTGTTACCCAGCAAAAAGGATACACAATTGACTATTAGCATCAGGGGGGCTAATAATTTTGACCCTGGTAGTTTTTGTTTTTTGTGAAATAATTTCGTTTCTGTGTGCAAAGTAAAATAATGTAAGCATCCAAAATAAAACTAGGATGTTTGAAAAAGCTGTGTTAAAAATTCTTTGCCTGTTTAATAGCACTTGGGAAATACTTTGAAAAAAATGAAATTTTCATAGGGGGGCTAATAATTTCGTCCTCATCTGTACATGATATAATCAGCTGAAGAAAGTGAATCAGTTCCACAAATTAAACTGTTAAACTCAAAAAAACACATACTCTCTCCCCCCCTGCCCCCCTCCCTCTCTCTCTCCCCCCCTCTCTCTCTCTGCCCCCTCCCTCTCTCTCTCCCCCCTCTCTCTCTCTCTCCCCACCTCCCCCCCCCTCTCTCTCCCCCCTCTCTCCCCCCCCTCTCTCTCCCCCCTCTCTCTCTCTCTGCCCACCTCTCTCCCCCCCCTCTCTCTCACACCCTCTCTCTCTCTCCCCCCCTCTCTCCGCTCCCTCTCTCTCCCCCCGCCTCTCTCTCCCCCGCTCCCTCCCCCCCTCTCTCTCTCTCTGCCCCGCTCCCTCTCTCTCCCCCTCTCTCTCTCTCCCCCTCCCTCTCTCTCTCTGCCCCCTCCCTCTCTCTCTCTCTCTCCCCCCGTCTCTCCGCCCCGCTCCCTCTCTCTCCCCCCCTCTCTCTCTCACACCCTCTCTCTCTCTCTCCCCCCTGTCTCTCTGCCCCGCTCCATCTCTCTCCCCCTCTCTCTCCCCTCCCTCTCTCTCTGTCTCCCCCCCCCTTCTCTCTCTCTCTCCCCCCCTCTCTCACTCACCTCAGAGCAGATGAAGTCATGAGCTGGATTCACAACAACCTGAGTGTCCAACAGGTCGCTGCGGTGCTGTAGAGTCCTCTGACCTGTAGGGGGCGCCACAGTCTGACATTAATCAATTCATTAACCGCTTCCTATTTGGGATCCCTAACCACTTCCTGTTTCTGTGCTTAACTTCCTGTCCTAACCTTCACTCTGCCAGAAGGGCCTTACTGTTTTTCAAAATAAAAGCACACAGCAAGTAAAGTACTCTCAGCACAAGCCAGGACAAACTTTCAAAATAAAAGCCTAACAAGTTCTATGAAATATGAAATAATGGACATACATCCAACATCCGACAGAAACACGATGTGTGTCTCTACATCCAACAGGAACACAATGTGTGTCTCTACATCCAACAGAAACACGATGTGTCTCTACATCCAACAGGAACACGATGTGTGTCTCTACATCCAACAGGAACACGATGTGTGTCTCTACATCCAACAGAAACACGATGTGTCTCTACATCCAACAGGAACACGATGTGTGTCTCTACATCCAACAGAAACACGATGTGTGTCTCTATATCCAACATCTGACAGAAACATGATGTGTGTCTCTACATCCAACAGAAACACGATGTGTGTCTCTACATCCAACATCTGACAGAAACACGATGTGTGTCTCTACATCCAACATCTGACAGAAACACGATGTGTGTCTCTACATCCAACAGGAACACGATGTGTGTCTCTACATCCAACAGAAACACGATGTGTCTCTACATCCAACAGGAACACGATGTGTGTCTCTACATCCAACAGAAACACGATGTGTGTCTCTACATCCAACATCTGACAGAAACATGATGTGTGTCTCTACATCCAACAGAAACACGATGTGTGTCTCTACATCCAACATCTGACAGAAACACGATGTGTGTCTCTACATCCAACAGAAACACGATGTGTGTCTCTACATCCAACAGAAACACGATGTGTCTCTACATCCAACAGGAACACGATGTGTGTCTCTACATCCAACAGAAACACGATGTGTGTCTCTACATCCAACAGAAACACGATGTGTGTCTCTACATCCAACATCTGACAGAAACACGATGTGTGTCTCTACATCCAACAGAAACACGATGTGTGTCTCTACATCCAACAGAAACACGATGTGTGTCTCTACATCCAACATCTGACAGAAACACGATGTGTGTCTCTACATCCAACAGAAACACGATGTGTGTCTCTACATCCAACAGGAACACGATGTGTGTCTCTACATCCAACAGAAACACGATGTGTGTCTCTACATCCAACAGAAACACGATGTGTGTCTCTACATCCAACATCTGACAGAAACACGGTGTGTGTCTCTACATCCAACATCTGACAGAAACACGATGTGTGTCTCTACATCCAACAGAAACACGATGTGTGTCTCTACATTCAACAGAAACACGATGTGTGTCTCTACATCCAACAGAAACACGATGTGTGTCTCTACATCCAACAGAAACACGATGTGTGTCTCTACATTCAACAGAAACACGATGTGTGTCTCTACATCCAACAGGAACACGATGTGTGTCTCTACATCCAACATCTGACAGAAACACGATGTGTGTCTCTACATCCAACAGAAACACGATGTGTGTCTCTACATCCAACAGAAACACGATGTGTGTCTCTACATCCAACAGAAACAAGATGTGTGTCTCTACATCCAACATCTGACAGAAACACGATGTGTGTCTCTACATCCAACATCTGACAGAAACACGATGTGTGTCTCTACATCCAACATCTGACAGAAACATGATGTGTGTCTCTACATCCAACATCTGACAGAAACATGATGTGTGTCTCTACATCCAACATCTGACAGAAACACGATGTGTGTCTCTACATCCAACATCCGACAGAAACACGATGTGTGTCTCTACATCCAACATCCGACAGAAACACGATGTGTGTCTCTACATCCAACATCTGACAGGAACACGATGTGTGTCTCTACATCCAACATCTGACAGGAACACGATGTGTGTCTCTACATCCAACAGAAACACGATGTGTGTTTCTACATCCAACAGGAACACGATGTGTGTCTCTACATCCAACAGGAACACGATGTGTGTCTCTACATCCAACAGGAACACGATGTGTGTCTCTACATCCAACAGAAACACGATGTGTGTCTCTACATCCAACATCTGACAGAAACACGATGTGTGTCTCTACATCCAACAGGAACACGATGTGTGTCTCTACATCCAACAGAAACACGATGTGTGTCTCTACATCCAACATCTGACAGAAACACGATGTGTGTCTCTACATCCAACATCTGACAGAAACACGATGTGTGTCTCTACATCCAACAGGAACACGATGTGTGTCTCTACATCCAACAGAAACACGATGTGTGTCTCTACATCCAACAGGAACACGATGTGTGTCTCTACATCCAACATCTGACAGGAACACGATGTGTGTCTCTACATCCAACAGAAACACGATGTGTGTCTCTACATCCAACAGGAACACGATGTGTGTCTCTACATCCAACAGAAACACGATGTGTGTCTCTACATCCAACATCTGACAGAAACACGATGTGTGTCTCTACATCCAACATCTGACAGAAACACGATGTGTGTCTCTACATCCAACAGGAACACGATGTGTGTCTCTACATCCAACAGAAACACGATGTGTGTCTCTACATCCAACAGGAACACGATGTGTGTCTCTACATCCAACAGAAACACGATGTGTGTCTCTACATCCAACATCTGACAGAAACACGATGTGTGTCTCTACATCCAACAGAAACACGATGTGTGTCTCTACATCCAACAGAAACACGATGTGTGTCTCTACATCCAACATCTGACAGAAACACGATGTGTGTCTCTATATCCAACATCTGACAGAAACACGATGTGTGTCTCTACATCCAACAGAAACACGATGTGTGTCTCTACATCCAACAGAAACACGATGTGTCTCTACATCCAACAGGAACACGATGTGTGTCTCTACATCCAACAGAAACACGATGTGTCTCTACATCCAACAGAAACACGATGTGTGTCTCTACATCCAACAGAAACACGATGTGTCTCTACATCCAACAGGAACACGATGTGTGTCTCTACATCCAACAGAAACACGATGTGTCTCTACATCCAACAGGAACACGATGTGTGTCTCTACATCCAACAGAAACACGATGTGTCTCTACATCCAACAGGAACACGATGTGTGTCTCTACATCCAACAGGAACACGATGTGTGTCTCTACATCCAACAGGAACACGATGTGTGTCTCTACATCCAACAGAAACACGATGTGTCTCTACATCCAACAGAAACACGATGTGTGTCTCTACATCCAACATCTGACAGAAACACGATGTGTGTCTCTACATCCAACATCTGACAGAAACACGATGTGTGTCTCTACATCCAACAGAAACACGATGTGTGTCTCTACATCCAACATCTCAGTGACACAGAAACAAAATGCTCCCGGCGGCTCGATGAAAACGATGTGTGTCTCTACATCAGAGTCTGCAGGCTGCTGATCAGCTGATAGTGTTCATGGGTTTGAATCAGACAAACAGCAGTCTGTCTCACACACAGAGACACACACACACACACACACAGAGACACACACACACACACACACACACACAGAGACACACACACACACACAAACACACACACACACAGAGACACACACACACACACACACACACACAC
>NC_083614.1:34930208-34932708 GCF_963584025.1 Labrus mixtus | reverse complement strand
TCTGATCATAGAGTAACTTTATCATCTCACTGACTGCTCCTTTAATGTCTGATCATAGAGTAACTTTATCATTTCACTGACTGCTCCTTTAATGTCTGATCATAGAGTAACTTTATCATCTCACTGACTGCTCCTTTAATGTCTGATCAGAGTAACTTTATCATCTCACTGACTGCTCCTTTACTGTCTGATCATAGAGTAACTTTATCATCTCACTGACTGCTCCTTTAATGTCTGATCAGAGAGTAACTTTATCATCTCACTGACTGCTCCTTTAATGTCTGATCAGAGAGTAACTTTATCATTTCACTGACTGCTCCTTTAATGTCTGATCATAGAGTAACTTTATCATCTCACTGACTGCTCCTTTAATGTCTGATCAGAGTAACTTTATCATCTCACTGACTGCTCCTTTACTGTCTGATCATAGAGTAACTTTATCATCTCACTGACTGCTCCTTTAATGTCTGATCAGAGAGTAACTTTATCATCTCACTGACTGCTCCTTTAATGTCTGATCAGAGAGTAACTTTGTCATCTCACTGACTGCTCCTTTAATGTCTGATCAGAGTAACTTTATCATCTCACTGACTGCTCCTTTAATGTCTGATCAGAGTAACTTTATCATTTCACTGACTGCTCCTTTAATGTCTGATCAGAGTAACTTTATCATCTCACTGACTGCTCCTTTAATGTCTGATCAGAGTAACTTTATCATCTCACTGACTGCTCCTTTAATGTCTGATCAGAGTAACTTTATCATCTCACTGACTGCTCCTTTAATGTCTGATCAGAGAGTAACTTTATCATTTCACTGACTGCTCCTTTAATGTCTGATCAGAGTAACTTTATCATCTCACTGACTGCTCCTTTCATGTCTGATCATAGAGTAACTTTATCATCTCACTGACTGCTCCTTTAATGTCTGATCATAGAGTAACTTTATCATTTCACTGACTGCTCCTTTAATGTCTGATCATAGAGTAACTTTATCATCTCACTGACTGCTCCTTTAATGTCTGATCAGAGTAACTTTATCATCTCACTGACTGCTCCTTTACTGTCTGATCATAGAGTAACTTTATCATCTCACTGACTGCTCCTTTAATGTCTGATCAGAGAGTAACTTTATCATCTCACTGACTGCTCCTTTAATGTCTGATCAGAGAGTAACTTTATCATCTCACTGACTGCTCCTTTAATGTCTGATCATAGAGTAACTTTATCATCTCACTGACTGCTCCTTTAATGTCTGATCAGAGTAACTTTATCATCTCACTGACTGCTCCTTTACTGTCTGATCATAGAGTAACTTTATCATCTCACTGACTGCTCCTTTAATGTCTGATCAGAGAGTAACTTTATCATCTCACTGACTGCTCCTTTAATGTCTGATCAGAGAGTAACTTTATCATCTCACTGACTGCTCCTTTAATGTCTGATCAGAGTAACTTTATCATCTCACTGACTGCTCCTTTAATGTCTGATCAGAGTAACTTTATCATCTCACTGACTGCTCCTTTAATGTCTGATCAGAGTAACTTTATCATCTCACTGACTGCTCCTTTAATGTCTGATCAGAGTAACTTTATCATCTCACTGACTGCTCCTTTAATGTCTGATCATAGCGTAACTTTATCATCTCACTGACTGCTCCTTTAATGTCTGATCAGAGAGTAACTTTATCATTTCACTGACTGCTCCTTTAATGTCTGATCAGAGTAACTTTATCATCTCACTGACTGCTCCTTTAATGTCTGATCAGAGTAACTTTATCATTTCACTGACTGCTCCTTTAATGTCTGATCAGAGTAACTTTATCATCTCACTGACTGCTCCTTTAATGTCTGATCATAGAGTAACTTTATCATCTCACTGACTGCTCCTTTAATGTCTGATCAGAGTAACTTTATCATCTCACTGACTGCTCCTTTAATGTCTGATCAGAGTAACTTTATCATTTCACTGACTGCTCCTTTAATGTCTGATCAGAGTAACTTTATCATCTCACTGACTGCTCCTTTAATGTCTGATCAGAGTAACTTTATCATCTCACTGACTGCTCCTTTAATGTCTGATCAGAGTAACTTTATCATCTCACTGACTGCTCCTTTAATATAAATGATATCTGGGGTCAGTTGTTGGTGTTTTCATGAGTCTTTGGAGCAGATTTCGTTACGTGATGACCAAAGTGTGAAAATCTGATTATAATAATCGTCTTAAAGTTAAGTTTTCTGCGTGTTTCCTCTCTAAGCTTTACGGATAAAAAGCCTGAAGTGTGTCCGGTGTGTGTGACCGGATGTCCGGACTGTCTGCTGTGATATCACCGCTAAATTTAACCAGAAACGGCGAAACAGCTGCTGGTCTACTTCACATGGCGGAGGGATCCGACACAAACCGCTTTGTGTGTTTTATAGTTTAATAAAAGATAAAGTCCTCTTCCTGTAATAAAGCTGAACACAGACTGTGTGTATATGAAAGAGGAAACTAAAGAGGAAGG
>NC_083614.1:34887708-34922708 GCF_963584025.1 Labrus mixtus | reverse complement strand
TCTCTGAATGTGACCAATCACAGAGCAGCGTTTGTCTCCTGTCGTGTCTGATCGTCTCTGAATGTGACCAATCACAGAGCAGTGTTTGTCTCCTGTCGTGTCTGATCGTTTCTGAATGTGACCAATCACAGAGCAGTGTTTGTCTCCTGTCGTGTCTGATCGTTTCTGAATGTGACCAATCACAGAGCAGTGTTTGTCTCCTGTCGTGTCTGATCGTTTCTGAATGTGACCAATCACAGAGCAGTGTTTGTCTCCTGTCGTGTCTGATCGTCTCTGAATGTGACCAATCACAGAGCAGTGTTTGTCTCCTCTCGTGTCTGATAGTCTCTGAATGTGACCAATCACAGAGCAGTGTTTGTCTCCTGTCGTGTCTGATCGTTTCTGAATGTGACCAATCACAGAGCAGTGTTTGTCTCCTGTCGTGTCTGATCGTCTCTGAATGTGACCAATCACAGAGCAGTGTTTGTCTCCTCTCGTGTCTGATAGTCTCTGAATGTGACCAATCACAGAGCAGCGTTTGTCTCCTCTCGTGTCTGATCGTCTCTGAATGTGACCAATCACAGAGCAGCGTTTGTCTCCTCTCGTGTCTGATCGTCTCTGAACAGATGATCGTCTAAAATAACTTCTGTTCACTGACGTTTGTCCACAAACATAAACTCTAATGTTTGTACGAGCTGAGCTGATGAGGGGAGAACTGAAGCCTACAGATCCTTCAGCTGGTGAACAATAACAACCGGTGACCTCTAGTGGTGACATCTGTAACTACAACATCAGGTCATTTAATGGTCCTCTGTGATTGGACGATGAAATGAGCTCATGGTAAACTAAAGCAGGAGTCGAAACGAAGTCATCAAACATTTCTGAGGGACGTAATCAATCACACTGCTGTTACCATGACAACCAGTAAAAACCCTCTGCTCCTCCTCCAACCTATCACACCTTTAGAACAACATCACCATGACAAACGTGTTTTACAGAGGATGTCACACCTACTAGTGAAACACCTGACATGTTAGCAGAGCGTAAACTCCGTCCTGAAATAGAGATTACGTTCAAACTAGACCAGGACTGAACCTACACAGAGCTGGACTCTGGTTCTGGTCTGACTGTGGTTGTTTGCAGGTCGGGTCCAGATGCTGCGACTGAAAAAGCTCCCTCTGGTTGGCGTGGGGAAACACCTGTGTGGAGCAGCAACAGGTGAGCTCTAACTGCTGACAGGTCTGATCCAGACTCCTCCGACCCGGATTAATGGTCCTTGTGTCTGCTTCAGATCTGGCTCTGCGCTGTTTGTTGGGGGCTCCAAGACCAAAAGACGGGACTGAGCCGCCCCCTAAACGCCTGAAAACCTCAGAACCAGAATCAACTGATCAGATGTCTGAGTCAGGAGCACTACCTGAGCCTGGTCCTGGTCCTGGTCCTGGTCCTGTACTGGGTCTGGCTGTGGCTCTCTGCTGCCACCATCGGTGCGAGTGGCGTCACTACGTGGGTCAGCAGTTCTTCCTGCAGCAAGGACTCGGAGCTGAAGAGTTCTCAGCTTTTTGTCGGATGTCCAGCTGGGCGACATGTGGTCTCAGACAGACCAATCAAGAACATCGGCCTCAGGATACAACCAATCTGAGAGGAGATGATGAAGAGCATGAACCAGCCGAGGAGACAGATGCTGTGAACAGGTAGCTATTTGACCTCTGTCCCCATCATGCTGACGTTCCTGGTCAGTCGAAGTTAAAACAAAATACACAAAAAAAATCAAACTTTAAAAAAACATGTTCTCTCCATGTGTTCCTCATGTTCTCTCCATATGTTCCTCATGTTCATCATGTTCTCTCCATATGTTCCTCATGTTCATCATGTTCTCTCCATGTGTTCCTCATGTTCTCTCCATGTGTTCCTCATGTTTTCTCCATGTGTTCATATTCTCTCCATGTGTTCCTCATGTTCTCTCCATGTGTTCCTCATGTTCTCTCCATGTGTTCCTCATGTTCTCTCCATGTGTTCATGTTTTCTCCATGTGTTCATCATGTTCTCTCCATATGTTCCTCATGTTCTCTCCATGTGTTCATGTTCTCTCCATGTGTTCCTCATGTTCTCTCCATGTGTTCATGTTTTCTCCATGTGTTCATGTTCTCTCCATGTGTTCCTCATGTTCTCTCCATTTGTTCATGTTCTCTCCATATGTTCCTCATGTTCTCTCCATGTGTTCCTCATGTTCCTCATGTTCTCTCCATGTGTTCATGTTCTCTCCATATGTTCCTCATGTTCTCTCCATGTGTTCATGTTCTCTCCATATGTTCCTCATGTTCTCTCCATGTGTTCATGTTCTCTCCATGTGTTCCTCATGTTCTCTCCATGTGTTCATGTTTTCTCCATGTGTTCATGTTCTCTCCATATGTTCCTCATGTTCTCTCCATGTGTTCCTGTTCTCTCCATGTGTTCCTCATGTTCTCTCCATGTGTTCATGTTCTCTCCATGTGTTCCTCATGTTCTCTCCATGTGTTCATGTTCTCTCCATGTGTTCATGTTCTCTCCATATGTTCCTCATGTTCTCTCCATGTGTTCCTGTTCTCTCCATGTGTTCCTCATGTTCTCTCCATGTGTTCATGTTTTCTCCATGTGTTCATGTTCTCTCCATGTGTTCCTCATGTTCTCTCCATGTGTTCATGTTCTCTCCATATGTTCCTCATGTTCTCTCCATGTGTTCCTCATGTTCTCTCCATGTGTTCATGTTCTCTCCATATGTTCCTCATGTTCTCTCCATGTCTTCATGTTCTCTCCATATGTTCCTCATGTTCTCTCCATGTGTTCCTCATGTTCCTCATGTTCTCTCCATGTGTTCATGTTCTCTCCATGTGTTCATGTTCTCTCCATGTGTTCCTCATGTTCTCTCCACGTGTTCCTCATGTTCTCTCCACGTGTTCCTCATGTTCTCTCCATGTGTTCATGTTCTCTCCATGTGTTCATGTTCTCTCCATGTGTTCCTCATGTTCTCTCCACGTGTTCCTCATGTTCTCTCCACGTGTTCCTCATGTTCTCTCCACGTGTTCCTCATGTTCTCTCCATGTGTTCCTCATGTTCTCTCCATGTGTTCCTCATGTTCTCTCCATGTGTTCATGTTCTCTCCATGTGTTCCTCATGTTCTCTCCATGTGTTCCTCATGTTCTTGTTGTTTCCTCTGTAGCTTTCTGTCGTCCTCTGAGCGCGAGAAGATCGGGCGTCTCTGTAAGCTTCTGATCGATGGCGGCAGACTTCACTTCCTGCAGACGAGAGGATTTGACAGTAGACTGTGTCGTTACGTGGACGCTCAGGTGACGCTGGAGAACATTCTGCTGACGGCTGTCCCCTCGTCTCCGTCCTGAACGACACACCGTCCCTGGAACAGTTTTTAATTTGTTTTGACAGAAAACCACAAAATGGAGTCGTTTGAATTTTTTTCAAGTTTTTTATTAAAGGTCCACATGCTCAGTGTGATTGTTCTCAGTTTGATTGTTCTCAATGTGATTGTTCTCTGTGTGATTGTTCTCAGTTTTATTGTTCTCTGTGTGATTGTTCTCATTGTCATTGTTCTCAGTTTGATTGTTCTCAGTTTGATTCTTCTCTGTGTGATTGTTCTCAGTGTCATTGTTCTGTGTGATTGTTCTCAGTGTGATCTCTGTATGATTGTTCTCAGTGTGATTGTTCTAGGTGTGATTGTTCTGTGATTGTTCTCTGTGATTGTTCTCTGTGTGATTGTTCTCTGTGTGATTGTTCTCAGTTTGATTGTTCTCTGTGATTGTTCTCTGTGTGATTGTTCTCAGTTTGATTGTTTTCTGCTTGATTGTTGTGTGTGGTTGTTCTCAGTGTGATTGTTCTCAGTGTGATCTCTGTGTGATTGTTCTCAGTGTGATTGTTCTGTGTGATTGTTCTCTGTGTGATTGATTGTTCTGTGTGATTGTTCTCAGTTTGATTGTTCTCTGTGTGATTGTTCTCAGTGTGATTGTTCTCAGTTTGATTGTTCTCATTGTGATTGTTCTCTGTGTGATTGTTCTCAGTTTGATTCTTCTGTGTGATTGTTCTCAGTGTGATTGTTCTGTGTGATTGTTCTCAGTGTGATCTCTGTATGATTGTTCTAGGTGTGATTGTTCTCTGTGTGATTGTTCTGTGTGATTGTTCTCTGTGTGATTGTTCTCTGTGTGATTGTTCTCTGTGTGATTGTTCTCAGTTTGATTGTTCTCTGTGATTGTTCTCTGTGATTGTTCTGTGTGATTGTTCTCAGTTTGATTGTTTTCTGCGTGATTGTTGTGTGTGATTGTTCTCAGTGTGATCTCTGTATGATTGTTCTCAGTGTGATTGTTCTAGGTGTGATTGTTCTGTGATTGTTCTCTGTGTGATTGTTCTAGGTGTGATTGTTCTCAGTGAACTAATGAAAGCGTCCACAATCTCTTCTTCTCATGATTTAACGTCTCTGAAATGAACATCTAAAAGTGTCTCTACAGAAAACACAAGAATCTTCTCTGATTTCAAAACGTTTAGCTGAGCTCTGATGGAAAAGTCCAGAAGAAGAAGAGCAGCAATTATTTTATTGTGAAGTCATCGTTTGGCTCTGAAACAGAAACATGACGTCAGATTATCAGAATAAGAACACGATTTATTTTCAATAATAATGATTATTAAATGTTGTTACGTGTTAATGTGAACAACCCAAAGAGAAATGTTGTCAGAAAAAAACAGGAAGTCATGCAAAGAGTTTCCCAACCTGCGGGTGTGGGCCCCTGTGAGGGTCACGTCAGGATTAAGTGGATTAAAGGAGTAAGGCGTGTTTGGAGACTTTCCTCGTTGTGTAACAGATTCCAGACGGATTGAATCGTCTGCAGCGCTCAGACTCTAATGAACCAACACTTTATATGAAACTCCTCACATGAACTCTAGAAACAAGACTCTGCTGAGTCTGTCATTTAAAACACACCTGAACAGGTGAGTCATTAGGAACCTTGTTAGTCCTCCCAACCAGGACCAGAACCTGAGCCCTGCTCAGACTGTGATGTCATCTGATGATAGCAGAGCTGGGCACACTGCAGTTAATCCATAAGACGTTTTTTACGTGGACTTTAATTTGGAAAACAATTATTAAAACTTTTCACTTCCAGTTTTAGTTCCTGTTAACATCCAAACTCTGCATGACGAGAACCACCTGAGCAGCAGCATAGCGCCCCCTGTACTTTAGAGAGCTGAAGACGGCGGTCCTCTTAAGAACTCACATCTAATGACAAACAGCTGATGCTGTTGTTGATTTTTGATTACACCGGTGTTACGGTTGAAAAAGTGACTGTGTTAAGTGGTGACTTTTGGTTGCCGTGGTTGCAGATGTCGAAAACAGAAAGTTATTTTGATTGTCATGTCAAAAACACCATCATATATATCTGTTACCATGACAACCACAGATGCATTCAGCTGAGTCACCAGTCAACACGGTCACTCTTTGAAGCGTAACACCGGTGGACGTTAATATGAACTTCAGTTAATGATTAAATAACTGATTAACTCTTTGACTGCTCCAACATTTGTGCAGGTGTTTATGAAGCAAGGAGGCTCTCATGAAAGACTACCCTGCTGCATCATGGGAAGCGTAGTATCTAGTGTTTGAGGCTTTCTTTCTTTTATGTATCATCATATGTAGCTCAGCTGCAGTTCAGGATGACATCATCATTTATCTTAAAACATCACACACACTTTAATGATGAACAGTTAAACAGGCTGCAATGATTTCCTCTCTGCTTCTTGATCACTTTGATTAAAGAGGTAGTACGCACAGCTCATGAAGAGGGAATACTTTCACACTGAGCCTAAAGGAGGGAGCATATTCTCAGGCTGAAGAGGACGCCGCATTTATATGTAACAGTTAAATCATGGCGGTTAATGTTGGAGGTCATGATGAGTCTCTTGCTGCTGTGAAAATGTCTCGTTTAAAGCGGACTAATCCCCCCTGAGAGCACACACAGTGACAGAGGGGAAGTGTTTTACAGTGCACACAGTGACAGAGAGGAAGTGTTTTACAGTGCACAGAGTTACAGAGGGGAAGTGTTTTACAGTGCACACAGTTACAGAGGGGAAATGTTTTACAGTGCACACAGTTACAGAGGGGAAGTGTTTTACAGTGCACACAGTGTTTTACAGTGCACAGTTTCTGATACTAACGGTTGACACAGTGCATGTTGAGCATGGCGTACGCTCGCTTCCTGGACTCCCAGATGTACATCAGCATGAACTCTCGTCCAAACATTTCTCTGTCGTCTTCTTCATCGCCCTCCTCGTCCTCAGGCTTCACCACCCGACACGGCAGTGTCACGTCCAGAGTCAGAGGGTTGTCCCGAAAATTCACAAACCTGTTTGGACAGAAACACAAACCGGATCAGTCTGAGGGGCGACACTTTGAATTATTTATTTATGAAAACAAAAATAATCTGCTGCCAGATGACAAGTCAGGATTTACACACTGAGGTCGGACTAACCTGATGACTTGTTGACTGACCTGATGATGACTTGTTGACTGACCTGATGATGACTTGTTGACTGACCTGATGACTTGTTGACTGACCTGATGACTTGTTGACTGACCTGATGACTTGTTGACTGACCTGATGATGACTTGTTGACTGACCTGATGACTTGTTGACTGACCTGATGATGACTTGTTGACTAACCTGATGATGACTTGTTGACTGACCTGATGACTTGTTGACTAACCTGATGATGACTTGTTGACTGACCTGATGACTTGTTGACTGACCTGATGATGACTTGTTGACTGACCTGATGATGACTTGTTGACTAACCTGATGATGACTTGTTGACTGACCTGATGATGACTTGTTGACTGACCTGATGACTTGTTGACTGACCTGATGATGACTTGTTGACTGACCTGATGATGTCTTGTTGACTGACCTGATGACTTGTTGACTGACCTGATGATGACTTGTTGACTAACCTGATGATGACTTGTTGACTGACCTGATGATGACTTGTTGACTGACCTGGTGACTTGTTGACTGACCTGATGACTTGTTGACTGACCTGATGACTTGTTGACTGACCTGATGACTTGTTGACTGACCTGATGATGACTTGTTGACTAACCTGATGATGACTTGTTGACTGACCTGATGACTTGTTGACTAACCTGATGATGACTTGTTGACTGACCTGCTGATGACTTGTTGACTGACCTGATGATGACTTGTTGACTGACCTGATGACTTGTTGACTGACCTGATGATGACTTGTTGACTGACCTGGTGACTTGTTGACTGACCTGATGACTTGTTGACTAACCTAATGATGACTTGTTGACTGACCTGATGACTTGTTGACTGACCTGATGATGACTTGTTGACTGACCTGATGATGACTTGTTGACTGACCTGATGACTTGTTGACTGACCTGATGATGACTTGTTGACTGACCTGATGATGTCTTGTTGACTGACCTGATGACTTGTTGACTGACCTGATGACTTGTTGACTGACCTGATGATGACTTGTTGACTAACCTGATGATGACTTGTTGACTGACCTGATGACTTGTTGACTAACCTGATGATGACTTGTTGACTGACCTGCTGATGACTTGTTGACTGACCTGATGATGACTTGTTGACTGACCTGATGACTTGTTGACTGACCTGATGATGACTTGTTGACTGACCTGGTGACTTGTTGACTGACCTGATGACTTGTTGACTGACCTGGTGACTTGTTGACTGACCTGATGACTTGTTGACTGACCTGGTGACTTGTTGACTGACCTGATGACTTGTTGACTGACCTGAGGTTGGACATGTCCTCCATCAGAGGAGGGATGTCTCTGAGTTGGTTGCTGCTGAGGACTAGAGTGTCGAGTCGAGTCATCCTGCTGATGCCGTCGGGGAGTCTCTCGAGTCGGTTCCTCTGCAGCCACAACGTGTGCAGCTTCTCCATCCTGAGGACAGACACGTCTCTCTGTTCATTGGCTGATTGCAGGAGGGGTGCGGGGCACATGTGTCTCCCTCACTCACCTGTCTATGTCTTCAGGTAAGTGCTCCAGCTGGTTTCCTCCCATGTCGAGCCACTCGAGTGCGGGCAGAGAGACTACGCAGTCCGGTACGCAGGTGAAGTCATTCATGGACAGGTCCAGGTGATGCAGGTTCTTCAGGTGCATCAGCTGATCCACAGAACACAATCAGGTCTACAGGTCTACAGGTAACAAAGGTGTGCCAGGTTCACACCTGGTTCTGAAGCTGGGTCAGGATTCAGGTTCTTTCTGGATTAGAATGTTTGCCCTGAAGTAAACCAGTTCAGGACATAGACTTTATATCAAGATAGGCGGAGCAACAGCTGCCAGAGTATTCAGAGCTGCTGACTGGCTGCAGTATAGGTCATAAGCTCCGCCTCCTCCATGTTAACAGATGGGACATGAGTCAAACTATAACACCTTAAAATACGTCAGATTAATGTTTCTCTGTTTTCTGTGATTATACGTCTTAACTTAAATGAAAGGGGGATCTGAGGGGGGCGGTTTGGAAGGAGGGGTCTGAAAGGGGGATCTGAGGGGGGCGGTTTGGAAGGAGGGGTCTGAAAGGGGGATCTGTGGGGGCGGTTTGGAAGGAGGGGTCTGAAAGGGGGATCTGAGGGGGGCGGTTTGGAAGGAGGGGTCTGAAAGGGGGATCTGTGGGGGCGGTTTGGAAGGAGGGGTCTGAAAGGGGGATCTGTGGGGGCGGTTTGGAAGGTGGGGTCTGAAAGGGGGATCTGAGGGGGGCGGTTTGGAAGGAGGGGTCTGAAAGGGGGATCTGAGGGGGTGGATTGGAAGGAGGGGTCTGAAAGGGGGATCTGAGGGGGGCGGTTTGGAAGGAGGGGTCTGAAAGGGGGATCTGAGGGGGGCGGTTTGGAAGGAGGGGTCTGAAAGGGGGATCTGAGGGGGGCGGTTTGGAAGGAAGGGTCTGAAAGGGGGATCTGAGGGGGATCTGAGGGGGCGTTTGGGAGGGAGGGGTCTGAGGTCGCAGTGTACCTGGTCAGGTAGCTGGTTGAGGTCTCGGTTCATGGCCAGCTCCAGTCTCTCCAGACTCTCACAGCCGCTCAGCTCCTCAGGAACAAAGCCCACTCTGTTGTAGCTCAGCAGGAGCTCCCTGAGCCGGGTCAGACTCCCTGAGACCGGAACCAGAGGTCAGACATGGATCAGGGTCCTCATGTGTGTATCTAAAGTGTGTATCTGAGTAACTGACCAATCTGTGGGGGGATCTCAGTGACGCCGTTCCGGGACAGGTCTAAAACCAGAAGGTTCTGGAAGCTTGAGATGAAGTGAGGGATCTTCTGTAGTCCAGTCCGGTGGATCTGCCACTCCTGAACCTGGCTGAGTTGGACCAGACAGCCCGGCAACACCTGAGGGGAGGGGGGTCCGAAAGTGTAAAACAGTAGCAGTAACCTGTGTAGTCCACTTCCTGTTGGGAGACGTTACCTTCCAGTCCTCGTGTTCCAGTCGGAGGATCAGGCGCCCGTCTTCAGTCTGCAGCTTCTGTTTGAGCCGAGCCAGAACCGCCCGGTCCTCCCAGACCCCGACACCCAGCCTGAACCAGGACCACACGAGACAGAAACACAACATCACAATGTTTAAAAACTGTTTTGATTCCATGTTTCCTTTTGAAAGAGACAGCATGACGTGTGTCTCTTCTTAACTAGTTATTAAAACAGCTCAATCTTCACTTCCTGTTGTCTTAAGCAATGAAATAAGCTCCCAGCAGAGGAGGGCGGAGCCTGACCTGCCTGTAGCCCCGCCCCTTGCCGTCCTGCTCCTCTGATCTTCCTTCTCCTGTTTTATCTTGTTGATCCTCGTCTCCCACAGAGCTTTGATGGAGCTCACCGAGCCGCACGCCACCAAGCCCACCATGATGACCACTTCCTGTCAGACGTGTGATGTCACAGCTCACAGGAGGACAGGTAGGATGAGCTCTCACCTTTGACCTGCAGCTGTGTCCTCCCTCCCAACATCCTGTTTGATTGAAAATGATCACATTAATAAACTGACCACATTTCAATTAAAGGAGGAAGCTGAAGGTTACACCGTGTCGATACCAGCATGGAGATGAAAACAGAAGTCCTTGGCGCCATTATCGGGTAATTTGACGTTTTTTTGTTATGTTTTTTGGGGGGGCTTTGTGTGCCTTTAATGTAGAGATAGGACAGATAGTCCAAGTTGCACAAATATGTTGGCAACGTTTGGAAAAGTTGGAGGGGCCTCGTTCTTCCTCTCTTACTGTCGCGACTATCGGTTAAAAAGGTCTGAAACGTTTTGTAAAACATGAGATATCAAGTATCCAAAATCATGAACACCTTTAATTAACCTGTTAAATATTACATTACACTCTTCATGATTGATTCCAACATGTTGTCACAGATTTTAGAAGGAGCAGGACACACACACAGAGACACAGAGACAAGCACACACACACACACACACACACACACGCGCACACACACACACACAGTATCTAGTCTCAGTATGTAGTCATTCTGAGTGTTGTCAGTATAAGAGGTTAGTACGTTAGTGACTGTAAAAGTTAACATGTTAGTGTTTCAGTGTTCACCTTGTGTTTTGGCAGCAGTAGCTGTAGTTGTCCATGCTGCGTCTCTGCAGCTGAAATCTGACCTCAGACCTCCTGGGTAATTATAGCATCCAGGTCACATGGCCCAACACACAGTCACGTGACCCAACACACAGTCACATGACGACCCTGGTATCAGAGCAAACAGTGGTGGAGGAGGCTATGTTTTATATATACAGTATATATTGTATTTATGTATAATATTTGAACAAAGTTTGTTGTAAATGAACTATGGGAGGTAGAGCCTTCAGTTATCAGGCCTGCTCGTGGTACAGTCTCTAAATGTACTATGGGAGGTAGAGCCTTCAGTTATCAGTCCTGCTCGTGGTACCTACGGTCTCTAAATGTAAAATGGGAGGTAGAGCCTTCAGTTATCAGGCCTGCTCGTGGTACCTACGGTCTCTAAATGTAATATGGGAGGTAGAGCCTTCAGTTATCAGGCCTGCTCGTGGTACCTACGGTCTCTAAATGTACTATGGGAGATAGAGCCTTCAGTTATCAGGCCTGCTCGTGGTACCTATGGTCTCTAAATGTATTATGGGCGGTAGAGCCTTCAGTTATCAGTCCTGCTCGTGGTACGGACTCTAAATGTACTATGGGAGGTAGAGCCTTCAGTTATCAGGCCTGCTCGTGGTACCTACGGTCTCTAAATGTACTATGGGAGATAGAGCCTTCAGTTATCAGCCCTGCTCGTGGTACGGACTCTAAATGCTCTACCTATGGGAGGTAGAGCCTTCAGTTATCAGCCCTGCCCGTGGTACGGTCTCTAAATGTACTATGGGAGGTAGAGCCTTCCGTTATCAGGCCTGCTCGTGGTACCTAGGGTCTCTAAATGTACTGTGGGAGGTAGAGCCTTCAGTTATCAGGCCTGCTCGTGGTGCCTACGGTCTTTAAATGTACTGTGGGACGTAGAGCCTTCAGTTATTAGGCCTTCTCATGGTACAGTCTCTAAATGTAATATGAGAGGTAGAGCCTTCAGTTATCAGGCCTGCTCGTGGTACCTACGGTCTCTAAATGTACTACGGGAGGTAGAGCCTTCCGTTATCAGGCCTGCTCGTGGTACCTACAGTCTCTAAATTTACTATGGGAAGTAGAGCCTTCAGTTATTAGGCCTTCTCATGGTACAGTCTCTAAATGTACTGTGGGAGGTAGAGCCTTCCGTCATCAGGCCTGCTCGTGGTACGTA
The DNA here is from genome assembly GCF_963584025.1 of Labrus mixtus. Taxonomy (NCBI): domain Eukaryota; kingdom Metazoa; phylum Chordata; class Actinopteri; order Labriformes; family Labridae; genus Labrus; species Labrus mixtus. The sequence goes on along the minus strand of NC_083614.1, from coordinate 34,910,915 downwards.
CGGTCTCTATATGTACTGTGGGAGGTAGAGCCTTCAGTTATCAGTCCTGCTCGTGGTACCTACAGTCTTTAAATGTACTGTGGAAGGTAGAGCCTTCAGTTATCAGACCTGCCCGTGGTACGGTCTCTAAATGTACAGTGGGAGGTAGAGCCTTCCGTTATCAGGCCTGCTCGTGGTACCTACGGTCTCTAAATGTACTAAGGGAGGTAGAGCCTTCAGTTATCAGGCCTGCTCGTGGTACCTACGGTCTCTAAATGTCATATGGGAGGTAGAGCCTTCCGTTATCAGACCTGCTCGTGGTACCTACGGTCTCCAAATGTAATATGAGAGGTAGAGCCTTCCGTCATCAGGCCTGCTCGTGGTACCTACGGTCTCTAAATGTAATATGAGAGGTAGAGCCTTCAGTTATCAGTCCTGCTCGTGGTACCTACAGTCTTTAAATGTACTGTGGAAGGTAGAGCCTTCAGTTATCAGACCTGCCCGTGGTACGGTCTCTAAATGTACAGTGGGAGGTAGAGCCTTCCGTTATCAGGCCTGCTCGTGGTACCTACGGTCTCTAAATGTACTAAGGGAGGTAGAGCCTTCAGTTATCAGGCCTGCTCGTGGTACCTACGGTCTCTAAATGTAATATGAGAGGTAGAGCCTTTAGTTATCAGACCTGCTCGTGGTACGGACTCTAAATATACTGTGGGAGGTAGAGCCTTCAGTTATCAGACCTGCTCGTGGTACGGACTCTAAATATACTATGGGAGGTAGAGCCTTCAGTTATCAGACCTGCTCGTGGTACGGTCTCTAAATGTACTATGGGAGGTAGAGCCTTCAGTTATCAGGCCTGCTTGTGGTACCTACGGTCTTTAAATGTACTGTGGGAGATAGAGCCTTCAGTTATCAGACCTGCTCGTGGTACAGTCTCTAAATGGACTATGGGAGGTAGAGCCTTCAGTTATCAGGCCTGCTCGTGGTACCTACGGTTTCTAAATGTACTGTGGGAGGTAGAGCATTCCGTTATCAGGCCTGCTCATGGTACCTACGGTCTTTAAATGTACTGTGGGAGGTAGAGCCTTCAGTTATCAGACCTGCTCGTGGTACCTACGGTCTCTAAATGTCATATGGGAGGTAGAGCCTTCCGTTATCAGACCTGCTCGTGGTACCTACGGTCTCCAAATGTAATATGAGAGGTAGAGCCTTCAGTTATCAGAACTGCTCGTGGTACGGACTCTAAATATACTATGGGAGGTAGAGCCTTAAGTTATCAGACCTGCTCGTGGTACCTACGGTCTCTAAATGTCATATGGGAGGTAGAGCCTTCCGTTATCAGACCTGCTCGTGGTACCTACGGTCTCCAAATGTAATATGAGAGGTAGAGCCTTCAGTTATCAGGCCTGCTCGTGGTACCTACGGTCTCTAAATGTACTGTGGGAGGAAGAGCCTTCCGTCATCAGGCCTGCTCGTGGTACCTACGGTCTCTAAATGTAATATGAGAGGTAGAGCCTTCAGTTATCAGACCTGCTCGTGGTACGGACTCTAAATATACTATGGGAGGTAGAGCCTTCACTTATCAGACCTGCTCGTGGTACGGTCTCTAAATGTACTATGGGAGGTAGAGCCTTCAGTTATCAGGCCTGCTCGTGGTACCTACGGTTTCTAAATGTACTGTGGGAGGTAGAGCATTCCGTTATCAGGCCTGCTCATGGTACCTACGGTCTTTAAATGTACTGTGGGAGGTAGAGCCTTCAGTTATCAGCCCTGCCCGTGGTACCTACGGTCTCCAAATGTAATATGAGAGGTAGAGCCTTCAGTTATCAGAACTGCTCGTGGTACGGACTCTAAATATACTAAGGGAGGTAGAGCCTTCCGTCATCAGGCCTGCTCGTGGTACCTACGGTCTCTAAATGTACTGTGGGAGGTAGAGCCTTCAGTTATCAGCCCTGCCCGTGGTACGGTCTCTAAATGTCATATGGGAGGTAGAGCCTTCAGTTATCAGACCTGCTCGTGGTACGGACTCTAAATATACTAAGGGAGGTAGAGCCTTCAGTTATCAGGCCTGCTCGTGGTACCTACGGTCTCTAAATGTACTACGGGAGGTAGAGCCTTCAGTTATCAGGCCTGCTCGTGGTACCTACGGTCTTTAAATGTACTGTGGGAAGTAGAGCCTTCAGTTATTAGGCCTTCTCATGGTACAGTCTCTAAATGTAATATGAGAGGTAGAGCCTTCATTTATCAGAACTGCTCGTGGTACGGACTCTAAATATACTATGGGAGGTAGAGCCTTCAGTTATCAGACCTGCTCGTGGTACGGTCTCTAAATGTGCTATGGGAGGTAGAGCCTTCAGTTATCAGGCCTGCTCGTGGTACCTACGGTCTTTAAATGTACTGTGGGAGATAGAGCCTTCAGTTATCAGGCCTGCTCGTGGTACCTACGGTCTCCAAATGTAATATGAGAGGTAGAGCCTTCAGTTATCAGAACTGCTCGTGGTACGGAATCTAAATATACTATGGGAGGTAGAGCCTTCAGTTATCAGGCCTGCTCGTGGTACCTACGGTCTTTAAATGTACTGTGGGAGATAGAGCCTTCAGTTATCAGACCTGCTCGTGGTACCTACGGTCTCTAAATTTACTATGGGAAATAGAGCCTTCAGTTATTATGCCTTCTCATGGTACAGTCTCTAAATGTACTATGGGAGGTAGAGCCTTCCGTCATCAGGCCTGCTCGTGGTACCTACGGTCTCTAAATGTACTGTGGGAGATAGAGCCTTCAGTTATCAGACCTGCTCGTGGTACGGTCTCTAAATGTACTATGGGAGGTAGAGCCTTCAGTTATCAGGCCTGCTCGTGGTACCTACTGTCTTTAAATGTACTGTGGGAGATAGAGCCTTCAGTTATCAGCCCTGCCCGTGGTACGGTCTCTAAATGTCATATGGGAGGTAGAGCCTTCAGTTATCAGACCGGCTCGTGGTACGGACTCTAAATATACTAAGGGAGGTAGAGCCTTCAGTTATCAGGCCTGCTCGTGGTACCTACGGTCTCTAAATGTACTACAGGAGGTAGAGCCTTCAGTTATGAGGCCTGCTCGTGGTACCTACGGTCTCTAAATGTAATACGGGAGGTAGAGCCTTCAGTTATCAGGCCTGCTCCTGGTACCTACGGTCTTTAAATGTACTGTGGGAAGTAGAGCCTTCAGTTATTAGGCCTTCTCATGGTACAGTCTCTAAATGTAATATAAGAGGTAGAGCCTTCATTTATCAGAACTGCTCGTGGTACGGACTCTAACTATACTAAGGGAGGTAGAGCCTTCAGTTATCAGGCCTGCTCGTGGTACCTACGGTCTCTAAATGTACTACGGGAGGTAGAGCCTTCAGTTATCAGGCCTGCTCGTGGTACCTACGGTCTCTAAATTTACTATGGGAAGTAGAGCCTTCAGTTATTAGGCCTTCTCATGGTACGGTCTCTAAATGTACTATGGGAGGTAGAGCCTTAAGTTATCAGGCCTGCTCGTGGTACCTATGGTCTTTAAATGTACTGTGGGAGATAGAGCCTTCAGTTATCAGACCTGCTCGTGGTACAGTCTCTAAATGTACTATGGGAGGTAGAGCCTTCAGTTATCAGGCCTGCTCGTGGTACAGTCTCTAAATGTACTATGGGAGGTAGAGCCTTCAGTTATCAGGCCTGCTCGTGGTACAGTCTCTAAATGTACTATGGGAGGTAGAGCCTTCAGTTATCAGGCCTGCTCGTGGTACAGTCTCTAAATGTACTATGGGAGGTAGAGCCTTCAGTTATCAGGCCTGCTCGTGGTACCTACGGTCTCTAAATGTAATATGGGAGGTAGAGCCTTCAGTTATCGGGCCTGCTCGTGGTACCTACGGTCTCTAAATGTACTATGGGAGGTAGAGCCTTCAGTTATCAGCCCTGCCCGTGGTACGGTCTCTAAATGTCATATGGGAGGTAGAGCCTTCAGTTATCAGACCTGCTCGTGGTACGGACTCTAAATATACTAAGGGAGGTAGAGCCTTCAGTTATCAGGCCTGCTCGTGGTACCTACGGTCTCTAAATGTACTACGGGAGGTAGAGCCTTCAGTTATCAGGCCTGCTCGTGGTACCTACGGTCTCTAAATGTAATACGGGAGGTAGAGCCTTCAGTTATCAGCCCTGCCCGTGCTACGGTCTCTAAATGTACTATGGGAGGTAGAGCCTTCCGTTATCAGGCCTGCTCGTGGTACCTACGGTCTCTAAATGTACTACGGGAGGTAGAGCCTTCAGTTATCAGGCCTGCTCGTGGTACCTACGGTCTTTAAATGTACTGTGGGAGATAGAGCCTTCAGTTATCAGACCTGCTCGTGGTACAGTCTCTAAATGTACTATGGGAGGTAGAGCCTTCAGTTATCAGGCCTGCTCGTGGTACCTACGGTTTCTAAATGTACTATGGGAGGTAGAGCCTTCCGTTATCAGGCCTGCTCATGGTACCTACGGTCTTTAAATGTACTGTGGGAGATAGAGCCTTCAGTTATCAGCCCTGCCCGTGGTACAGTCTCTAAATGTCATATGGGAGGTAGAGCCTTCAGTTATCAGGCCTGCTCGTGGTACCTACGGTCTCTAAATGTACTATTGGACGTAGAGCCTTCAGTTATCAGGCCTGCTCGTGGTACCTACGGTCTTTAAATGTACTGTGGGAGGTAGAGCCGTCAGTTATCAGGCCTGCTCGTGGTACCTATGGTCTCTAAATGTACTATGGGACGTAGAGCCTTCAGTTATCAGGCCTGCTCGTGGTACCTACGGTCTTTAAATGTACTGTGGGAGGTAGAGCCTTCAGTTATCAGACCTGCTCGTGGTACAGTCTCTAAATGTACTGTGGGAGGTAGAGCCTTCAGTTATCAGACCTGCTCGTGGTACAGTCTCTAAATGTACTATGGGAGGTAGAGCCTTCCGTTATCAGGACTGCTCGTGGTACCTACGGTCTCTAAATGTAATATGGGAGGTAGAGCCTTCAGTTATTAGGCCTTCTCATGGTACAGTCTCTAAATGTACTATGGGAGGTAGAGCCTTCAGTTATCAGGCCTGCTCGTGGTACCTACGGTCTCTAAATGTACAACGGGAGATAGAGCCTTCAGTCATCAGGCCTGCTCGTGGTACCTACGGTCTCTAAATGTACTATGGGAGGTACAGCCTTCAGTTATCAGGCCTGCTCGTGGTACCTACGGTCTCTAAATGTACTGTGGGAGGTAGAGCCTTCCGTCATCAGGCCTGCTCGTGGTACGTACGGTCTCTATATGTACTGTGGGAGGTAGAGCCTTCAGTTATCAGTCCTGCTCGTGGTACCTACGGTCTTTAAATGTACTGTGGAAGGTAGAGCCTTCAGTTATCAGACCTGCCCGTGGTACGGTCTCTAAATGTACAGTGGGAGGTAGAGCCTTCCGTTATCAGGCCTGCTCGTGGTACCTATGGTCTCTAAATGTACTAAGGGAGGTAGAGCCTTCCGTTATCAGACCTGCTTGTGGTACCTACGGTCTCCAAATGTAATATGAGAGGTAGAGCCTTCAGTTACCAGACCTGCTCGTGGTACGGAATCTAAATATACTATGGGAGGTAGAGCCTTCAGTTATCAGACCTGTTCGTGGTACGGACTCTAAATATACTATGGGAGGTAGAGCCTTCAGTTATCAGGCCTGCTCGTGGTACCTACGGTCTTTAAATGTACTGTGGGAGATAGAGCCTTCAGTTATCAGGCCTGCTCGTGGTACCTACGGTCTCCAAATGTAATATGAGAGGTAGAGCCTTCAGTTATCAGACCTGCTCGTGGTACGGACTCTAAATATACTATGGGAGGTAGAGCCTTCAGTTATTAGGCCTTCTCATGGTACGGTCTCTAAATGTACTATGGGAGGTAGAGCCTTAAGTTATCAGGCCTGCTCGTGGTACCTATGGTCTTTAAATGTACTGTGGGAGATAGAGCCTTCAGTTATCAGACCTGCTCGTGGTACAGTCTCTAAATGTACTATGGGAGGTAGAGCCTTCAGTTATCAGGCCTGCTCGTGGTACAGTCTCTAAATGTACTATGGGAGGTAGAGCCTTCAGTTATCAGGCCTGCTCGTGGTACAGTCTCTAAATGTACTATGGGAGGTAGAGCCTTCAGTTATCAGGCCTGCTCGTGGTACAGTCTCTAAATGTACTATGGGAGGTAGAGCCTTCAGTTATCAGGCCTGCTCGTGGTACCTACGGTCTCTAAATGTACTATGGGAGGTAGAGCCTTCAGTTATCAGCCCTGCCCGTGGTACGGTCTCTAAATGTCATATGGGAGGTAGAGCCTTCAGTTATCAGACCTGCTCGTGGTACGGACTCTAAATATACTAAGGGAGGTAGAGCCTTCAGTTATCAGGCCTGCTCGTGGTACCTACGGTCTCTAAATGTACTACGGGAGGTAGAGCCTTCAGTTATCAGGCCTGCTCGTGGTACCTACGGTCTCTAAATGTAATACGGGAGGTAGAGCCTTCAGTTATCAGCCCTGCCCGTGCTACGGTCTCTAAATGTACTATGGGAGGTAGAGCCTTCCGTTATCAGGCCTGCTCGTGGTACCTACGGTCTCTAAATGTACTACGGGAGGTAGAGCCTTCAGTTATCAGGCCTGCTCGTGGTACCTACGGTCTTTAAATGTACTGTGGGAGATAGAGCCTTCAGTTATCAGACCTGCTCGTGGTACAGTCTCTAAATGTACTATGGGAGGTAGAGCCTTCAGTTATCAGGCCTGCTCGTGGTACCTACGGTTTCTAAATGTACTATGGGAGGTAGAGCCTTCCGTTATCAGGCCTGCTCATGGTACCTACGGTCTTTAAATGTACTGTGGGAGGTAGAGCCTTCAGTTATCAGTCCTGCTCGTGGTACCTACGGTCTTTAAATGTACTGTGGAAGGTAGAGCCTTCAGTTATCAGACCTGCCCGTGGTACGGTCTCTAAATGTACAGTGGGAGGTAGACCCTTCCGTTATCAGGCCTGCTCGTGGTACCTATGGTCTCTAAATGTACTAAGGGAGGTAGAGCCTTCCGTTATCAGGCCTGCTCGTGGTACCTACGGTCTTTAAATGTACTGTGGGAGATAGAGCCTTCAGTTATCAGACCTGCTCGTGGTACAGTCTCTAAATGGACTATGGGAGGTAGAGCCGTCAGTTATCAGGCCTGCTCGTGGTACCTACGGTCTCTAAATGTCATATGGGAGGTAGAGCCTTCCGTTATCAGACCTGCTTGTGGTACCTACGGTCTCCAAATGTAATATGAGAGGTAGAGCCTTCAGTTATCAGACCTGCTCGTGGTACGGTCTCTAAATGTGCTATGGGAGGTAGAGCCTTCAGTTATCAGGCCTGCTCGTGGTACCTACGGTCTTTAAATGTACTGTGGGAGATAGAGCCTTCAGTTATCAGGCCTGCTCGTGGTACCTACGGTCTCCAAATGTAATATGAGAGGTAGAGCCTTCAGTTATCAGACCTGCTCGTGGTACCTACGGTCTCTAAATTTACTATGGGAAGTAGAGCCTTCAGTTATTAGGCCTTCTCATGGTACAGTCTCTAAATGTACTATGGGAGGTAGAGCCTTCAGTTATCAGGCCTGCTCGTGGTACCTACAGTCTCTAAATGTACTGTGGGAGGTAGAGCCTTCCGTCATCAGGCCTGCTCGTGGTACCTACGGTCTCTAAATGTACTATGGGAGATAGAGCCTTCAGTTATCAGACCTGCTCGTGGTACGGTCTCTAAATGTACTATGGGAGGTAGAGCCTTCAGTTATCAGGCCTGCTCGTGGTACCTACGGTCTTTAAATGTACTGTGGGAGATAGAGCCTTCAGTTATCAGCCCTGCCCGTGGTACGGTCTCTAAATGTCATATGGGAGGTAGAGCCTTCAGTTATCAGACCGGCTCGTGGTACGGACTCTAAATATATTAAGGGAGGTAGAGCCTTCAGTTATCAGGCCTGCTCGTGGTACCTACGGTCTCTAAATGTACTACGGGAGGTAGAGCCTTCAGTTATGAGGCCTGCTCGTGGTACCTACGGTCTCTAAATGTAATACGGGAGGTAGAGCCTTCAGTTATCAGGCCTGCTCCTGGTACCTACGGTCTTTAAATGTACTGTGGGAAGTAGAGCCTTCAGTTATTAGGCCTTCTCATGGTACAGTCTCTAAATGTAATATGAGAGGTAGAGCCTTCATTTATCAGAACTGCTCGTGGTACGGACTCTAACTATACTAAGGGAGGTAGAGCCTTCAGTTATCAGGCCTGCTCGTGGTACCTACGGTCTCTAAACGTACTACGGGAGGTAGAGCCTTCAGTTATCAGGCCTGCTCGTGGTACCTACGGTCTCTAAATTTACTATGGGAAGTAGAGCCTTCAGTTATTAGGCCTTCTCATGGTACGGTCTCTAAATGTACTATGGGAGGTAGAGCCTTCAGTTATCAGGCCTGCTCGTGGTACCTATGGTCTTTAAATGTACTGTGGGAGATAGAGCCTTCAGTTATCAGACCTGCTCGTGGTACAGTCTCTAAATGTACTATGGGAGGTAGAGCCTTCAGTTATCAGGCCTGCTCGTGGTACCTACGGTTTCTAAATGTACTATGGGAGGTAGAGCCTTCCGTTATCAGGCCTGCTCATGGTACCTACGGTCTTTAAATGTACTGTGGGAGATAGAGCCTTCAGTTATCAGCCCTGCCCGTGGTACAGTCTCTAAATGTCATATGGGAGGTAGAGCCTTCAGTTATCAGGCCTGCTCGTGGTACCTACGGTCTCTAAATGTACTATTGGACGTAGAGCCTTCAGTTATCAGGCCTGCTCGTGGTACCTACGGTCTTTAAATGTACTGTGGGAGGTAGAGCCTTCAGTTATCAGGCCTGCTCGTGGTACCTATGGTCTCTAAATGTACTATGGGACGTAGAGCCTTCAGTTATCAGGCCTGCTCGTGGTACCTACGGTCTTTAAATGTACTGTGGGAGGTAGAGCCTTCAGTTATCAGACCTGCTCGTGGTACAGTCTCTAAATGTACTGTGGGAGGTAGAGCCTTCAGTTATCAGACCTGCTCGTGGTACAGTCTCTAAATGTACTATGGGAGGTAGAGCCTTCCGTTATCAGGCCTGCTCGTGGTACCTACGGTCTCTAAATGTAATATGGGAGGTAGAGCCTTCAGTTATTAGGCCTTCTCATGGTACAGACTCTAAATGTACTATGGGAGGTAGAGCCTTCAGTTATCAGGCCTGCTCGTGGTACCTACGGTCTCTAAATGTACTACGGGAGATAGAGCCTTCAGTCATCAGGCCTGCTCGTGGTACCTACGGTCTCTAAATGTACTATGGGAGGTAGAGCCTTCAGTTATCAGTCCTGCTCGTGGTACCTACGGTCTTTAAATGTACTGTGGAAGGTAGAGCCTTCAGTTATCAGACCTGCCCGTGGTACGGTCTCTAAATGTACAGTGGGAGGTAGACCCTTCCGTTATCAGGCCTGCTCGTGGTACCTATGGTCTCTAAATGTACTAAGGGAGGTAGAGCCTTCCGTTATCAGGCCTGCTCGTGGTACCTACGGTCTTTAAATGTACTGTGGGAGGTAGAGCCTTCAGTTATCAGACCTGCTCGTGGTACAGTCTCTAAATGGACTATGGGAGGTAGAGCCTTCAGTTATCAGGCCTGCTCGTGGTACCTACGGTCTCTAAATGTCTTATGGGAGGTAGAGCTTTCCGTTATCAGACCTGCTTGTGGTACCTACGGTCTCCAAATGTAATATGAGAGGTAGAGCCTTCAGTTATCAGAACTGCTCGTGGTACGGAATCTAAATATACTATGGGAGGTAGAGCCTTCAGTTATCAGACCTGCTCGTGGTACGGACTCTAAATATACTATGGGAGGTAGAGCCTTCAGTTATCAGACCTGCTCGTGGTACGGTCTCTAAATGTGCTATGGGAGGTAGAGCCTTCAGTTATCAGGCCTGCTCGTGGTACCTACGGTCTTTAAATGTACTGTGGGAGATAGAGCCTTCAGTTATCAGGCCTGCTCGTGGTACCTACGGTCTCCAAATGTAATATGAGAGGTAGAGCCTTCAGTTATCAGAACTGCTCGTGGTACGGAATCTAAATATACTATGGGAGGTAGAGCCTTCAGTTATCAGGCCTGCTCGTGGTACCTACGGTCTTTAAATGTACTGTGGGAGATAGAGCCTTCAGTTATCAGACCTGCTCGTGGTACCTACGGTCTCTAAATTTACTATGGGAAGTAGAGCCTTCAGTTATTAGGCCTTCTCATGGTACAGTCTCTAAATGTACTATGGGAGGTAGAGCCTTCAGTTATCAGGCCTGCTCGTGGTACCTACGGTCTTTAAATGTACTGTGGGAGATAGAGCCTTCAGTTATCAGGCCTGCTCGTGGTACCTACGGTCTCCAAATGTAATATGAGAGGTAGAGCCTTCAGTTATCAGAACTGCTCGTGGTACGGAATCTAAATATACTATGGGAGGTAGAGCCTTCAGTTATCAGGCCTGCTCGTGGTACCTACGGTCTTTAAATGTACTGTGGGAGATAGAGCCTTCAGTTATCAGACCTGCTCGTGGTACCTACGGTCTCTAAATTTACTATGGGAAGTAGAGCCTTCAGTTATTAGGCCTTCTCATGGTACAGTCTCTAAATGTACTATGGGAGGTAGAGCCTTCAGTTATCAGGCCTGCTCGTGGTACCTACAGTCTCTAAATGTACTGTGGGAGGTAGAGCCTTCCGTCATCAGGCCTGCTCGTGGTACCTACGGTCTCTAAATGTACTGTGGGAGATAGAGCCTTCAGTTATCAGACCTGCTCGTGGTACGGTCTCTAAATGTACTATGGGAGGTAGAGCCTTCAGTTATCAGGCCTGCTCGTGGTACCTACGGTCTTTAAATGTACTGTGGGAGATAGAGCCTTCAGTTATCAGACCTGCTCGTGGTACCTACGGTTTCTAAATGTACTGTGGGAGGTAGAGCCTTCCGTTATCAGGCCTGCTCATGGTACCTACGGTCTTTAAATGTACTGTGGGAGGTAGAGCCTTCAGTTATCAGCCCTGCCCGTGGTACGGTCTCTAAATGTCACATGGGAGGTAGAGCCTTCCGTTATCAGACCTGCTCGTGGTACCTACGGTCTCTAAATGTACTATGGGACGTAGAGCCTTCAGTTATCAGGCCTGCTTGTGGTACCTACGGTCTCTAAATGTACTATGGGAGGTAGAGCCTTCCGTTATCAGGCCTGCTCGTGGTACCTACGGTCTCTAAATGTAATATGGGAGGTAGAGCCTTCAGTTATTAGGCCTTCTCATGGTACAGTCTCTAAATGTACTATGGGAGGTAGAGCCTTCAGTTATCAGGCCTGCTCGTGGTACCTACGGTCTCTAAATGTACTATGGGAGGTACAGCCTTCAGTTATCAGGCCTGCTCGTGGTACCTACGGTCTCTAAATGTACTGTGGGAGGTAGAGCCTTCAGTTATCAGCCCTGCCCGTGGTACGGTCTCTAAATGTCATATGGGAGGTAGAGCCTTCCGTTATCAGACCTGCTCGTGGTACCTACGGTCTCTAAATGTACTATGGGACGTAGAGCCTTCAGTTATCAGACCTGCTTGTGGTACCTACGGTCTCTAAATGTACTATGGGAGGTAGAGCCTTCCGTTATCAGGCCTGCTCGTGGTACCTACGGTCTCTAAATGTAATATGGGAGGTAGAGCCTTCAGTTATTAGGCCTTCTCATGGTACAGTCTCTAAATGTACTATGGGAGGTAGAGCCTTCAGTTATCAGGCCTGCTCGTGGTACCTACGGTCTCTAAATGTACTATGGGAGGTACAGCCTTCAGTTATCAGGCTGCTCTCCTCCTATTTTCTGTCTTTTCTTATAATTTTTAAACTCTGTTGAGAACACGCTTCAGGTATTAAGTTGTTCTCTTTACAGAATCAATGACCAGCTTATCAACGTTAAAACAGTAAAACTAATAAAACAAACTCTCTCATGTTTGTGCACGTCAACTTTATTTAAAGTTTTTCATCAAACCATTTCTCATCTACACAATCCCAAAATACAAAACCAACAGTTTATTTTATACTCTGACATTTAGTCTGTCGCTAAAAACAAACAAACAAACATGTAACATCAGACTAACAGCGTGTACTCATTACCCAGCAGCCCCCTGGACCAGGGAGACCAGGACAGAGCGCTGAAACACTCCCCTGAACTTTATTTATTCATCATGTGACCTCAGAGGGGCAAATGGTCCGTTTTAATATTCATGCGTTTGTCTGCAGGTTTAGGAAATTAAAAAGAAGAAATGACTCGATGTCAGGCGTCTGGGACTTCTGTATTTGTTGTCGTTTCATCCAAACAACTATAGATAACCTTTGATTTCTACTGGACACATATTGAAGGTCAAAAGTCTGATATCGTGACACCTCTGGTATGAACATTTGAACACGTCTCTGTAACGAGGGTTAGAGTTAGCTGTGACATCAGTTTAGCCTGCGGGGGGCGACAGACCCGTCTTCAGGTGTTCAGTGACGAGTCTCCTGTTGATGTTTGAGAGATGACGTATACAAGCAGCCTGTTAGCTTCTCTTATCTACAAAAATCCTGAGCAGCTGATTGGCTGTGTGATGACGCTACACTCTCCACAGGACAACCCTGTCACACTATCCTGACCAGCTTTACCTCCCGCTCTCTCAGGTTAACCTCCTCTGATGATGCCACGTCTGAACTGAATCCTGATTGGTCCCTCTGTCTTGATGACAGAAAAATAAACAGTTTCATTGTAACTGATCGCTGCTGACCCTGGTTGATCACTTCCTGTCACCTGCCATCAGCTGGCTCCACCCCCTAACCTGTTTGTTACGTTAGAGAGAGAATCTGTCATCACTGATCTTTAGGATTTTTATTTTCTGAAACATTAAAAACAAACTCTGAGATTAAAACTACAACCAAAGTTCAGAGGAGCTCAAACCGGCTGCTGGGTAACTACACAGCATCTAACTGTGTGTGTGTGTGTGTGTGTGTGTGTGTGTTGTATTAGTTGTCATGGAAACATCATAATTGACACGCAGACTCCTCCTCCTCCCGGCGCCTTGCTCAAAGGCAACAGGAAGTGACAGTGTTAGTGACTGAAGGCCCCGAACAGAAAGAGGAAAGAGGAAGCGAAGGCGTTGGGGGGAGGAGTTATGGTCAGTGTGTGTGGCAGCCACACCTCCCGGGGCTGATGGGAAATATTGCTCTGTGTTTATTTGAGGTCCAGCACCATGGTGGCCGGGTTCTCCAGGTACTCCCTCCACAGGTTGGAGAAGCGACACATGGTGGCGCCGTCAATGATCCGATGATCGGCCGACCAGCTGACGTTCATGATGTGAGCTCGGACCACCTGACCGCCGGCGTCAAACCGAGGAAGAACCTGAGGACGAAACAAGGTTTAAAAACTGATCTTGAAAAGGTAATTTAATCTCATAAACATAAAGTGTTATTCACGATGATCAGAATGTGGTGTTCCCCAGGGCTCTATGCTCAGACCACTGCTTTTTGAACGTCAGTTTATTCTCAAGCGATGCTCAATCAATCAATCTTTATTTGTATATCTCAGGTTTGTGTTCCCGCCCAGCTAACACCATCAGCTAACACCATCAGCTCACACCATCAGCTAACACCATCAGCTAACACCATCAGCTCACACCATCAGCTCACACCATCAGCCATCAGCTCACACCATCAGCTCACACCATCAGCCATCAGCTCACACCATCAGCTCACACCATCAGCTAACACCATCAGCTCACACTCAGTTTAACTTGAGATGGTGCAGTGCAGACGCGTCTCGTCCTTCAGTCTAAATCTGATTGGATGACATGCAGAGGATTCAAATCTTTTCTGTCGCTGATAACACTATCTCTTTCTCTCTAATTCAGTATGGGGGTTTTCTAACGGCCTGATGAACCTTGTATTCCAGGTACCTGGAAAAGTTCTCACCTGGATTTTTCCCAGAGCTCCGATTGCGACTTCAGGAGGCAGAATGACGGGTTTAGCATACGTCCCTCCGATCTGGATCACAAACAACAAACAGATTAAAGTCAGGACTTCATGCTCATGGGTTCAGTCGATGTTTCTGTTGTTGTTAGACTCACTGATCCGATGTTGGACAGGGTGAAGGTCCCCCCGCTCAGCTCGTTGGTCCCCAGCTGACCTGCGGCGCCGAGTGTCTGCAGACGGTTTAACTCGAGAGCGATGTCGAACACGCTGAGTAGCTGAACGTTCTTCACGCTCGGAACCAGCAGACCCTGAATCGTGTCCATCGCCAGGCCGATGTTATGAGACGCCTGCAACAAAGGAAACATCAGCAACATCAGGTCTACAGCAACATCAGGTCTACAGGACTACAGCAACATCAGGACTACAGCAACATCAGGTCTACAGGACTACAGCAACATCAGGTCTACAGCAACATCAGGACTACAGGACCACAGCAACATCAGGTCTACAGGACTACAGCAACATCAGGTCTACAGCAACATCAGCACTACAAGACCACAGCAACATCAGGTCTACAGGACTACAGCAACATCAGGTCTACAGGACTACAGCAACATCAGGTCTACAGCAACATCAGGTCTACAGGACTACAGCAACATCAGGTCTACAGCAACATCAGGTCTACAGGACTACAGCAACATCAGGTCTACAGGACTACAGCAACATCAGGTCTACAGGAAACAGGAGCTCCAGAGCGCACAGCCCGCGTCAGGTGGACACGGGGACGTTTTTTACCTTTTGTCTAAAACAATTAATTATCCAGTTCTGGTGTCTAGGACTTCTATTTGTGTTGTCACAAATTGATATTAATATGGTTTGATTTGATGAATCATATTCATGTTTAATAATCTGATATCCTCACCTTGTACGTGATGTTCTGGCAGCCTTCATCCACGGAGGCGTTCAGGATTGGAAAGTGCAGGAGGCCAATGGAGGCGGCCTGGACCAATGAGAGCACAGTGTTAAGGTCAAGTAACCAATCAGCTTTGACATGAAGGTGTCCATCAGCTGTTCAGAGTCTCACCTTGATGAAGAAGGGCATGTAGCTCAGTTTAATCCCCCGGGACTCGGCCGTGGACTTGAGCTCTGCTCTCAGAGTGACCAGGCGGCTCAGGTCCACCTCATCACAGTACCCGAAGTGAGGAATCTTCAGCGCCGCCGTCATCGTCTTCACCATCGCTTTGTGGAAACCTGGAGACCACAGAACGCACATCACCTGATCTGTTCATACCTTTCACCTGGAGCCGGAAAACAGTAAACTTCCTGTTAGGTCATCCACAGGTGTTCAAGCTACGATATATAAACGCACCTTTCAGCGGCTCTGTCACGTCCTTTCCAGTGAAGACAGGTTTGGGTGTTGTAGGTGGAGCTTTGACGGCGACTGGAGTGCTTATAGGCCTGGCAACAGAAGCTGCTTGGGGCGTGGCCGGGGGCGGAGTCTGGATCTCCTGGAATAAGGTCGGAGGTATGATGGCTCCGGTCTGCCTTGCCAGGAAGTTCAGGATGTCCTCCTTCAGGATCCGACCATCTTTCCCCGTGCCCACCACCTCACTGAGCTTTATCTGAGGGGACGGACCAGACACCTGTTACACCTGACACACCTGTACCATCTGACACACCTGTTACACCTGTACCACCTGACACACCCGTTACACCTGACACACCCGTTACACCTGTACCACCCGTTACACCTGACACACCTGTACCACCTGACACACCCGTTACACCTGTACCACCTGATACACCCGTTACACCTGACACACCTGTACCACCTGACACACCCGTTACACCTGTACCACCTGACACACCTGACACACCTGTACCACCTGACACACCCGTTACACCTGACACACCTGTTACACCTGTACCACCTGACACACCCGTTACACCTGACACACCCGTTACACCTGTACCACCTGACACACCCGTTACACCTGACACACCCGTTACACCTGACACACCTGTACCACCTGACACACCCGTTACACCTGACACACCCGCTACACCTGACACACCCGTTACACCTGACACACCTGTACCACCTGACACACCCGTTACACCTGACACACCTGTACCACCTGACACACCCGTTACACCTGACACACCTGTACCACCTGACACACCTGTTACACCTGTACCACCTGACACACCCGTTACACCTGACACACCCGTTACACCTGTACCACCTGACACACCCGTTACACCTGACACACCCGTTACACCTGACACACCTGTACCACCTGACACACCCGTTACACCTGATACACCCGCTACACCTGACACACCCGTTACACCTGACACACCTGTACCACCTGACACACCCGTTACACCTGACACACCTGTACCACCTGACACACCCGTTACACCTGACACACCCGTTACACCTGACACACCTGTTACACCTGTACCACCTGACACACCCGTTACACCTGACACACCCGTTACACCTGTACCACCTGACACACCCGTTACACCTGACACACCCGTTACACCTGACACACCTGTACCACCTGACACACCCGCTACACCTGACACACCCGTTACACCTGACACACCTGTACCACCTGACACACCCGTTACACCTGACACACCTGTACCACCTGACACACCCGTTACACCTGACACACCTGTACCACCTGACAGGTTTTACTGGGACACTGGAGTCAGACTTACGTTGTTCTCCATGGCGAGGCGTCTGACGGCGGGCGTGGCCTGGGTCTTGTGACCTTTGATCTCCTGGTGGGTGTGTTCTTCTTGGGCCATGGCGGGCGTCTCCACCACGTCCTCCTCCTGGATCACCTCTGCAGAACAGGTAGGCTTTCAGTCTGGATCAAACAGAACAACAGATCACCTGGTTCAGGTGAACGTGTCTCACCTGAGCTGGACTCCGTCTCGATGTCGACCAGCGGCTTGCCCACGAGGGCGATGGCGTCCACGTCGTAGTAGAGTTTCTTGATGACCCCGTCGTAACGGCTGGTGATGGTGACGGACGCCTTGTCGCTCTGAACCTCACAGATGCTGTCGAACTGAGAAACCTTATCTCCCTCCTTTACGTACCTGCAAACGACCCCGACAGCTTCAGAAACGAACACGAGAGGACACACGCCATACATCTCTCTGGCCCCGCCCACAACTCTCTGTATGAGGCAGCAGCTTTAAATGTCACGAAGCGATGTGGCGTTAGCTAGTGCTACATTATAACTGAACTAAACTCCCCTTGAGTAAAACAAGAATATTACATTTTGTGTGTGTGTGTGTGTGTGTGTGTGTGTGTGTGTGTGTGTGTGTGTGTGTGTGTGTGTGTGTAGACGTACCACTCCTTCACCGTCACCTCCATGATTCCTTCCCCGATGTCGGACAGTTTGAACTGGACGATCGGTCCTCGGCTCACTGAAGCAGAAACACATCGATGACATCACAACACCTGAAACCTGAACTTTTAAAGATATATAAATATAGAATATTTATATTCTATATTTATATTCTATATGAATATTCTATATTTATATTCTACATTTGTATATATCGGTCTCTGGTCCTGATCTAACCCCACAGCTCTCTGACCGGTCTCTGGTCCTGATCTAACCCCACAGCTCTCTGACCGGTCTCTGGTCCTGATCTAACCCCACAGCTCCCTGACCGGTCTCTGGTCCTGATCTAACCCCACAGCTCCCTGACCGGTCTCTGGTCCTGATCTAACCCCACAGCTCCCTGACCGGTCTCTGGTCCTGATCTAACCCCACAGCTCCCTGACCGGTCTCTGGTCCTGATCTAACCCCACAGCTCTCTGACCGGTCTCTGGTCCTGATCTAACCCCACAGCTCCCTGACCGGTCTCTGGTCCTGATCTAACCCCACAGCTCCCTGACCGGTCTCTGGTCCTGATCTAACCCCACAGCTCTCTGACCGGTCTCTGGTCCTGATCTAACCCCACAGCTCTCTGACTGGTCTCTGGTCTGACTTTAAGTTTAGATCCTCTGTACTGGTCCAGGTTCAGATTCTCTCCTGCAGGTGTGGACTTACCTGTGGCGGTGTGCAGCGTCCTGAACGTCGGCATGTTTCTGTCACACCTGAAGACGAGCGGCTGAACGCTTCTGTCAGACCTGAAGGACTGCAGCCGGAAACATCTCCGCCGATACTGCTGACTGAGCTGACAGGAAGACAACAAGAGGGGCGGGGGTTAGGGTCTCATCTCACTGTGTCTTTAGCGTGCAGCAGACGTCTAACCATGAGCTCGGACTGGACCGGATAATCAGCTTTTATTACCTGATGTTGCTGTAGTTCTGAGGGGGGGGGGGGGGGGGGGGGTGCAGAGAGGGGGGGGGAATGCTGTTCCCACTACTGTTAGCATGCTGTTAGCATGCTGTCTCCTCCAGCTCTGTGACCCTGCAGCTCGTTCGTCTGCAGGATGCTAACTGAAGCTAACTGAAGCTAACTGCAGCTTTTAGCACCTGGTGGACAGGTGGACAGGTGGACAGGTGGACTGGCAGCCTGTCAGCAGCAGGATGCTCGCTCTGTTTTGATGTCTTTCTGTTAGCATTAGCATCAGAATAAACATACCCAATCTGCCGGGGTGACGTCAGTCTGTGTTAGCTCCACGTTAGCAGCAGATGCTAACAAACAGCCACAGAAAGCGGAAACACGTCAAGTAGAGAAGTTTATAAAGTTAGTTTTTCTCACCAGCCGTCTGAACACAGTGAAGGAGCCTCTGGTCACCGCCGCCATCTTTCCTCTCTGCTGCCGCAAACGCTCTGACGTCACAGCTGCACGCCCCTCTCAGGAACCAATCACAGCGCAGCTCTCCAGCGGTTCTTCTTCTTCTGAATTCAGAGTAGACGTCGCTCTGCTGCCCCCAACAATAACACAAGTTCAGACTGTCAATACATTCTATACAGTCTGTGGTCTGACGTCACACAGCTCAGGCCCCGCCCACTCTGTAGTCCAGTCTGTGGTCTGACGTCACACATGTTATACGAGCAGGGTATGTCTGTCTGTGAATGGCTTAGTGCGCGTGTGTGGGTGGGAGGAGCGAGAGAGAGAGAACGAGGAGAGTGTGTGCGTTCGGCGGGTGTGTGCGTTCGGAGGAGGTTGTTGTCTCTGCACCACGTGGTCAGTTTGTCTCATCAGTGATTGGTCAGCAGGGTGAGGCTCCTGTGAACAGCGTTCTGACAGACGGTTAGATAATATTTCAAAATAAAAGTCTCAAGATTTACATTTTATTGATCCCTCAAGGGGAAAATTCAGTTTTTACACTCTGTAGTCATGAACACACACACTGAAGTACACACACACACACACACACACACTGAAGTATACACACACACACTGAAGTATACACACACACACTGAAGTATACACACACACACACACACTGAAGTATACACACACACACACTGAAGTATACACACACACACACACACACACACACACACACTGAAGTATACACACACACACAGACACTGAAGTATACACACACACACACACACACTGAAGTATACACACACACACACACACTGAAGTATACACACACACACTGAAGTATACACACACTGAAGTATACACACACACACACACTGAAGTATACACACACACACACACTGAAGTATACACACACACACACACTGAAGTATACACACACACACTGAAGTATACACACACACACACACACACTGAAGTATACACACACACACACTGAAGTATACACACACACACTGAAGTATACACACACACACACTGAAGTATACACACAAACTGAAGTATACACACACACACTGAAGTATATACACACACACTGAAGTATACACACACACACTGAAGTATACACACACACACTGAAGTATATACACACACTGAAGTATACACACACACACACTGAAGTATACACACACACACTGAAGTATACACACACACACAAGTATATACACATGAACACACACACTGAAGTACACGCACACACACACACTGAAGTATATACACATGAACACACACACACATGAACACACACATACTGAAGTATATACACATGAACACACACACTGAAGTATACACACACACACACTGAAGTATACACACACACACACTGAAGTATACACACACACACTGAAGTATACACACACACACACTGAAGTATACACATACACACACACACACTGAAGTATACACACACTGAAGTATACACACACACACTGAAGTATACACACACACACTGAAGTATACACACACACACACACACTGAAGTATACACACACACTGAAGTATACACACACACTGAAGTATACACACACACACTGAAGTATACACGCACACACTGAAGTATACACACACACACACACACTGAAGTATACACACACACACACTGAAGTATACACACACACACTGAAGTATACACACACACTGAAGTATACACACACACTGAAGTATACACACACACACTGAAGTATACACACACACTGAAGTATACACACACACACTGAAGTATACACGCACACACTGAAGTATACACACACACTGAAGTATATACACACACACTAAAGTATACACACACACACTGAAGTATACACACACACACACAAGTATATACACATGAACACACACACTGAAGTACACGCACACACACACACTGAAGTATATACACATGAACACACACACTGAAGTATATACACATGAACACACACACACACATGAACACACACATACTGAAGTATATACACATGAACACACACACACATGAACACACACATACTGAAGTATATACACATGAACACACACACTGAAGTATATACACACACTGAAGTATATACACATAAACACACACACTGAAGTATATACACACACTGAAGTATATACACATAAACACACACACTGAAGTATACACACACACACACACACACTGAAGTATACACACACACTGAAGTATATACACATAAACACACACACTGAAGTATACACACACGAACACACACACATGAACACACACACACACACACACTGAAGTATATACACACACACACACTGAAGTATATACACATAAACACACACACTGAAGTATACACACACACACACACACACACTGAAGTATACACACACACTGAAGTATATACACATAAACACACACACTGAAGTATACACACACGAACACACACACATGAACACACACACACACACACTGAAGTATATACACATGAACACACACACACTGAAGTATATACACATGAACACACACACACACACACACTGAAGTATACACACACGAACACACACACATGAACACACACACACACACACTGAAGTATACACACATGAACACACACAGGCTGAAACAGGATCTTATGAACATGCACTAATGGAGAGATGTCGGAGTGACTGGGCGGCCCACAGCGGGCGCTCCTGAGCTGGTGGTGTTTGGTGCCTTGCTCGGGGGCACCTCAGCAGTGCTCAGGCACCTCTCCAGCTACTAGACCAACTTCCATGTTTGGAATCCGCACCGGGACATGAACACAGGCTCAGCTGGATTATTGAAAACTGTTCCATCATGGGTCAGGGTTTAGTTGGTGCCCACATACCCAGAGATCTCTGGAGGGAACGCCTCAGAATCCCCCAGGAGGAGGAGCTGGACATGTTGTGGGTGGGGGGGGGACATTTTGAATGATCTGTCTTGTCCCCACAGGCGGTCTTGTCCCTACAGGCGGTCTTGTCCCCACAGGCGGTCTTGTCCCTACAGGCGGTCTTGTCCCTACAGGGGGACTTGTCCCCACAGGCGGTCTTGTCCCTACAGGGGGTCTTGTCCCTACAGGGGGTCTTGTCCCCACAGGCGGTCTTGTCCCTACAGGGAGACTTGTCCCCACAGGGGGACTTGTCCCCACAGGCGGTCTTGTCCCTACAGGGGGTCTTGTCCCTACAGGGGGTCTTGTCCCTACAGGGGGTCTTGTCCCCACAGGCGGTCTTGTCCCTACAGGGAGACTTGTCCCCACAGGGGGACTTGTCCCCACAGGCGGTCTTGTCCCTACAGGGGGTCTTGTCCCTACAGGCAGTCTTGTCCCCACAGGCGGTCTTGTCCCTACAGGCGGTCTTGTCCCTACAGGCTGAGATACTGCGACCTCTTCCTCATAGGGTTAGGGTTAGAGACTCTTTTCAAACAGCAGAGGGCAGAGTTTAAAACAGAACTTCTCTGCACAGTGACTCTGCAGCATCCTGCCGGAGGCGTCAACCAGCGAGATATACTGAACAACATCGGAAATACTTTTCAAAATAAAAGGGCAAAGCTCGTTAAATCAAAACCAAAGAAGCATCTTAAGTACAGAGAAAGAGTTAAAGTGTGTGAAACAGAGACTCACTGAGATCAGATCCTGGACAGAAGTTTATCACATGTCATTAATCACCAAAAACACAACAAAATAAAATGTAAACATTCTGCCTACATTATTATAAATGAACTTTTCAAAATTAGATTCAATGTTTTACTGTAAATATTATTATTATAACCTTGAACTCTATTATTTTCTTCACATCACAACACATTTCTTTCAAAGGTGATGACATTATAACAGAAAGAAATCGATCAATAATACATCTATCATTGTAATCATTATTATTATTTATATAATTTATGCATCATTTTATTTTCTTCTAACTTTATTATGAATTGTTTATTTTGGTGTCTTTAAAATAAAGGTATTCCTTTTTTTATTTCAGAGCCATAATGTTTATATATCACATTTCAATAAAAAAAAACATCTTATTTTGATAGTGACCGGAAGTAGCTGAGTAACTTGAGTGTCGGAGAAGTTGATAGAAGAAGAATCCAAACAGTGCGGTACCGGAGCAGCTGAGAAACTGTTGAAACGTGTTTGTTGTGTTTGTGAAGATGGAGTCCGCGGTGCAGATAGACGGCAGCGTGATGGAGGGAGTGAGTATTTCTTTATTTAATCACCATGGCAACTGTTTCAAACAACTGTTTCACACTTTACACCGAGAGGCGGCTGTTGTTCTGCGCTGCTAACATGCTAACAGAAGGCTAGCTGCCGGTACCCGGTGATGAACTGATGTTTGTTCTCTCCCCCGGTGTCGGTTCCCCTCAGGGCGGACAGATCCTCAGGGTGTCCGCGGCCCTCAGCTGCATCACCGGCTCCGCCATCAAAATCTCCAAAATCCGAGCCGGCAGGAGCACACCGGGGCTCAGGTGAGTTA
>NC_083614.1:34872708-34882708 GCF_963584025.1 Labrus mixtus | reverse complement strand
ACACATAATATACACACATAATATACACACTCATAATACACACTCATAATACACACACATAATATACACACTCATAATACACACTCATAATACACACTCATAATACACACACATAATATACACACTCATAATACACACTCATAATACACACACATAATATACACACTCATAATACACACTCATAATACACACTCATAATACACACACATAATATACACACTCATAATACACACACACACATAATACACACACATAATACACACTCATAATACACACTCATAATACACACTCATAATACACACACATAATACACACTCATATTACACACTCATAATACACACAAACATAATACACACTCATAATACACACACACATAGTACACACTCATAATACACACACTCATAATACACACACTCATAATACACACTCATAATACACACACTCATAATACACACTCATAATACACACACATAATACACACTCATAATACACACTCATAATACATACACATAATACACACTCATAATACACACTCATAATACACACTCATAATACACACACACATAATACACACTCATAATACACACTCATAATACACACTCATAATACACACACATAATACACACTCATAATACACACACATAATACACACTCATAATACACACACATAATACACACACATAATACACACTCATAATACACACACATAATACACACTCATAATACACACACATAATACACACACATAATACACACTCATAATACACACACATAATACACACTCATAATACACACATAATACACACTCATAATACACACATAATACACACTCATAATACATACACATAATACACACACATAATACACACATAATACACACTCATAATACACACTCATAATACACACACATAATACACACTCATAATACACACTCATAATACACACTCATAATACACACTCATAATACACACACATAATACACACTCATAATACACACACACATAATACACACTCATAATACACACTCATAATACATACACATAATACACACTCATAATACACACTCATAATACACACACACATAATACACACTCATAATACACACTCATAATACACACTCATAATACACACTCATAATACACACTCATAATACACACTCATAATACATACACATAATACACACTCATAATACACACTAATAATACACACTCATAATACACACACACATAATACACACTCATAATACACACTCATAATACACACTCATAATACATACACATAATACACACTCATAATATACACACACATAATACACACTCATAATACACACACACACATAATACACACTCATAATACACACACACATAATACACACTCATAATACACACACATAATACATACACATAATACACACTCATAATATACACACACATAATACACACTCATAATACACACACACACATAATACACACTCATAATACACACTCATAATACACACACACACATAATACACACATAATACACACTCATAATACACACTCATAATACACACACACATATAATACACACTCATAATACACACACACACATAATACACACTCATAATACACACACATAATACACACTCATAATACACACACACACATAATACACACTCATAATACACACTCATAATACACACACATAATACACACTCATAATACACACTCATAATACACACACATAATACACACTCATAATACACACACACATAATACACACTCATAATACACACACATAATACACACTCATAATACACACACACATAATACACACTCATAATACACACTCATAATACACACTCATAATACACACTCATAATACACACTCATAATACACACTCATAATACACACTCATAATACACACTCATAATACACACACATAATACACACACATAATACACACTCATAATACACACACATAATACACACACATACTACACACACTCATAATACACACTCATAATACACACACACACATAATACACACTCATAATACACACTCATAATACACACACATAATACACACTCATAATACACACTCATAATACACACACATAATACACACTCATAATACACACTCATAATACACACTCATAATACACACTCATAATACACACTCATAATACACACTCATAATACACACACATAATACACACTCATAATACACACTCATAATACACACACATAATACACACTCATAATACACACACATAATACACACTCATAATACATACACATAATACACACTCATAATACACACTCATAATACACACTCATAATACATACACATAATACACACTCATAATACACACTCATAATACACACTCATAATACACACACACATAATACACACTCATAATACACACTCTTAATACACACTCATAATACACACTCATAATACACACACATAATACATACACATAATACACACTCATAATATACACACACATAATACACACACATAATACACACTCATAATACACACACATAATACACACTCATAATACACACACACATAATACACACACATAATACACACTCATAATACACACTCATAATACACACTCATAATACACACTCATAATACACACTCATAATACACACACACATAATACACACATAATACACACACACACATAATACACACTCATAATACACACTCATAATACACACACACATAATACACACTCATAATACACACACACACATAATACACACTCATGATATACACACACATAATACACACACTCATAATACACACTCATAATAGACACTCATAATACACACTCATAATACACACACATAATACACACTCATAATACACACTCATAATACACACACACACATAATACACACTCATAACACACACACACACATAATACACACTCATAATACACACACACATAATACACACTCATAATACACACTCATAATACACACACACACATAATACACACTCATAATACACACTCATAATATACACACACATAATACACACACTCATAATACACACTCATAATACACACACTCATAATACACACTCATAATACACACACATAATACACACACATACACATAATACACACTCATAATACACACTCATAATACACACACATAATACACACTCATAATACACACACATAATACATACACATAATACACACTCATAATACACACTCATAATACACACACACATAATACACACTCATAATACACACTCATAATACACACTCATAATACACACTCATAATACACACTCATAATACACATACACATAATACACACACATAATACACACTCATAATACACACTCATAATACACACTCATAATACACACACACACACACATAATACACACTCATAATACACACTCATAATACACACACACACATAATACACACTCATAATACACACTCTTAATACACACTCATAATACACACTCATAATACACACACATAATACATACACATAATACACACTCATAATATACACACACATAATACACACTCATAATATACACACACATAATACACACTCATAATACACACACATAATACACACTCATAATACACACACACATAATACACACACATAATACACACTCATAATACACACTCATAATACACACTCATAATACACACACATAATACACACTCATAATACACACACACATAATACACACATAATACACACACACACATAATACACACTCAATACACACTCATAATACACACACACATAATACACACTCATAATACACACACACACATAATACACACTCATGATATACACACACATAATACACACACTCATAATACACACTCATAATAGACACTCATAATACACACTCATAATACACACACATAATACACACTCATAATACACACTCATAATACACACACACACATAATACACACTCATAACACACACACACACATAATACACACTCATAATACACACACACATAATACACACTCATAATACACACTCATAATACACACACACACATAATACACACTCATAATACACACTCATAATATACACACACATAATACACACACTCATAATACACACTCATAATACACACACTCATAATACACACTCATAATACACACACATAATACACACACATACACATAATACACACTCATAATACACACTCATAATACACACACATAATACACACTCATAATACACACACATAATACATACACATAATACACACTCATAATACACACTCATAATACACACACACATAATACACACTCATAATACACACTCATAATACACACTCATAATACACACTCATAATACACACTCATAATACACACTCATAATACACATACACATAATACACACACATAATACACACTCACAATACACACACATAATATACACACTCATAATACACACTCATAATACACACACATAATACACACATAATACACACACATAATATACACACTCATAATACACACACATAATACACACTCATAATATACACACTCATAATACACACTCATAATACACACACATAATATACACACTCATAATACACACTCATAATATACACACATAATATACACACTCATAATACACACTCATAATACACACACATAATATACACACTCATAATACACACTCATAATACACACTCATAATACACACACATAATATACACACTCATAATACACACTCATAATACACACACATAATATACACACTCATAATACACACTCATAATACACACTCATAATACACACACATAATATACACACTCATAATACACACACACACATAATACACACACATAATACACACTCATAATACACACTCATAATACACACTCATAATACACACACATAATACACACTCATATTACACACTCATAATACACACAAACATAATACACACTCATAATACACACACACATAGTACACACTCATAATACACACACTCATAATACACACACTCATAATACACACTCATAATACACACACTCATAATACACACTCATAATACACACACATAATACACACTCATAATACACACTCATAATACATACACATAATACACACTCATAATACACACTCATAATACACACTCATAATACACACACACATAATACACACTCATAATACACACTCATAATACACACTCATAATACACACACATAATACACACTCATAATACACACACATAATACACACTCATAATACACACACATAATACACACACATAATACACACTCATAATACACACACATAATACACACTCATAATACACACACATAATACACACACATAATACACACTCATAATACACACACATAATACACACTCATAATACACACATAATACACACTCATAATACACACATAATACACACTCATAATACATACACATAATACACACACATAATACACACATAATACACACTCATAATACACACTCATAATACACACACATAATACACACTCATAATACACACTCATAATACACACTCATAATACACACTCATAATACACACACATAATACACACTCATAATACACACACACATAATACACACTCATAATACACACTCATAATACACACACACATAATACACACTCATAATACACACTCATAATACATACACATAATACACACTCATAATACACACTCATAATACACACACACATAATACACACTCATAATACACACTCATAATACACACACACATAATACACACTCATAATACACACTCATAATACATACACATAATACACACTCATAATACACACTCATAATACACACACACATAATACACACTCATAATACACACTCATAATACACACTCATAATACACACTCATAATACACACTCATAATACACACTCATAATACATACACATAATACACACTCATAATACACACTAATAATACACACTCATAATACACACACACATAATACACACTCATAATACACACTCATAATACACACTCATAATACATACACATAATACACACTCATAATATACACACACATAATACACACTCATAATACACACACACACATAATACACACTCATAATACACACACACATAATACACACTCATAATACACACACATAATACATACACATAATACACACTCATAATATACACACACATAATACACACTCATAATACACACACACACATAATACACACTCATAATACACACACACACATAATACACACATAATACACACTCATAATACACACTCATAATACACACACACATATAATACACACTCATAATACACACACACACATAATACACACTCATAATACACACACATAATACACACTCATAATACACACACACACATAATACACACTCATAATACACACTCATAATACACACACATAATACACACTCATAATACACACTCATAATACACACACATAATACACACTCATAATACACACACACATAATACACACTCATAATACACACACATAATACACACTCATAATACACACACACATAATACACACTCATAATACACACTCATAATACACACTCATAATACACACTCATAATACACACTCATAATACACACTCATAATACACACTCATAATACACACTCATAATACACACACATAATACACACACATAATACACACTCATAATACACACACATAATACACACACATACTACACACACTCATAATACACACTCATAATACACACACACACATAATACACACTCATAATACACACACATAATACACACTCATAATACACACTCATAATACACACACATAATACACACTCATAATACACACTCATAATACACACTCATAATACACACTCATAATACACACTCATAATACACACTCATAATACACACACATAATACACACTCATAATACACACTCATAATACACACACATAATACACACTCATAATACACACACATAATACACACTCATAATACATACACATAATACACACTCATAATACACACTCATAATACACACTCATAATACATACACATAATACACACTCATAATACACACTCATAATACACACTCATAATACACACACACATAATACACACTCATAATACACACTCTTAATACACACTCATAATACACACTCATAATACACACACATAATACATACACATAATACACACTCATAATATACACACACATAATACACACTCATAATATACACACACATAATACACACTCATAATACACACACATAATACACACTCATAATACACACACACATAATACACACACATAATACACACTCATAATACACACTCATAATACACACTCATAATACACACACATAATACACACTCATAATACACACACACATAATACACACATAATACACACACACACATAATACACACTCATAATACACACTCATAATACACACACACATAATACACACTCATAATACACACACACACATAATACACACTCATGATATACACACACATAATACACACACTCATAATACACACTCATAATAGACACTCATAATACACACTCATAATACACACACATAATACACACTCATAATACACACTCATAATACACACACACACATAATACACACTCATAACACACACACACACATAATACACACTCATAATACACACACACATAATACACACTCATAATACACACTCATAATACACACACACACATAATACACACTCATAATACACACTCATAATATACACACACATAATACACACACTCATAATACACACTCATAATACACACACTCATAATACACACTCATAATACACACACATAATACACACACATACACATAATACACACTCATAATACACACTCATAATACACACACATAATACACACTCATAATACACACACATAATACATACACATAATACACACTCATAATACACACTCATAATACACACACACATAATACACACTCATAATACACACTCATAATACACACTCATAATACACACTCATAATACACACTCATAATACACACTCATAATACACATACACATAATACACACACATAATACACACTCATAATACACACTCATAATACACACTCATAATACACACACACACACACACATAATACACACTCATAATACACACTCATAATACACACACACACATAATACACACTCATAATACACACTCATAATACACACACATACATAATACACACATAATACACACTCATAATACACACACTCATAATACACACACATAATACACACTCATAATACACACTCATAATACACACTCATAATACACACTCATAATACACACTCATAATATACACTCATAATACACACACACATAATACACACACATAATACACACTCATAATACACACTCATAATATACACTCATAATACACACACATAATACACACACATAATACACACTCATAATACACACACATAATACACACTCATAATACACACTCATAATACACACACATAATACACACTCATAATACACACTCATAATACACACTCATAATACACACTCATAATACACACTCATAATATACACACTCATAATACACACTCATAATACACACACATAATACACACACATAATACACACTCATAATACACACACATAATATACACACTCATAATACACACTCATAATACACACTCATAATACACACTCAATACACACACATAATACACACTCATAATACACACTCATAATACACATACATAATACACACTCATAATACACACTCATAATACACACTCATAATATACACACACATAATACACACTCATAATACACACTCATAATACACACTCATAATACACACTCATAATACACACACATAATACACACTCATAATACACACTCATAATATACACACTCATAATACACACTCATAATACACACTCATAATACACACTCATAATATACACACACATAATACACACACTCATAATACACACTCATAATACACACACATTATACACACTCATAATACACACACATACATAATACACACTCATAATACACACTCATAATACACACTCATAATACACACACATACATAATACACACACATAATACACACACACATAATACACACTCATAATACACACACACACATAATACACACTCATAATACACACACATAATACACACACTCATAATACACACTCATAATACACACACATAATACACACTCATAATACACACTCATAATACACACTCATAATACACACTCATAATACACACACACAATACACACTCACAATACACACTCATAATACACACTCAATACACACTCATAATACACACACATACTACACACACATACATAATACACACTCATAATACACACTCATACTACACACACATACATAATACACACTCATAATACACACTCATAATACACACACACATAATACACACTCATAATACACACTCATAATACACACTCATAATACACACTCATAATACACACTCATAATACACACTCATAATACACACACATACATAATACACACTCATAATACACACACATACATAATACACACACATAATACACACTCATAATACACACACACTCATAATACACACACATAATACACACTCATAATACACACACACTCATAATACACACACATACATAATACACACACATAATACACACACATAATACACACTCATAATACACACACACTCATAATACACACTCATAATACACATACATAATACACACACATAATACA
Organism: Labrus mixtus; assembly: GCF_963584025.1. NCBI lineage: Eukaryota > Metazoa > Chordata > Actinopteri > Labriformes > Labridae > Labrus > Labrus mixtus. Next base: position 34,872,904 of record NC_083614.1, on the reverse strand, counting down.
CACACATAATACACACACATAATACACACTCATAATACACACACACTCATAATACACACTCATAATACACACACACATAATACACATACATAATACACACACATAATACACACACATAATACACACTCATAATACACACACACTCATAATACACACTCATAATACACATACATAATACACACTCATAATACACACT
>NC_083614.1:34860208-34865208 GCF_963584025.1 Labrus mixtus | reverse complement strand
AGTTATTTAAAGTCGTCATGACGAGTCTGTGGGGGAGGGGCCTAATGTGAGACCTGCTCCCGGGGGCCCAGATAAATCCTGGAGACGGCCCTGGTCTGGGTTCTGTAGGTGTGTCTGTGGACTTCCTTCTGTCCTGGTGTTGTTTCCGTGATGTCATCATCGAGGTGTCGTGTTGACCCCTGACCCGGTTCATTAACCTGCAGCAGGTGAGCTGATGTACAGTGAGTACAGCAGGAAGTCCAACTCAGACCTGAATGTGTTGAAACCTGATCGGGCTGGAAACTCACACCTGTCCCCTCTGGAACCAGGAGCAACCTGATCCGATCACCTGACACCCCCTCAGCTCACCACCGAAGCCCGCCTCCCTGCAGTCTGCTGTCCACCTGCAGCATGACGGACGCCACGGCCTGGAGGACGCAACCAGGGCCAGGACCAGGACCAGGACCAGGTCCAAACCGGGTGTGGATCTCTTTGATTGCAGGTGAGATTCTGAGGCTTCACATTAAAGGACTAACCTGCAGGTCTGACTACATCTTCAAGCAGCCAATCAGGTGAGAGTATTTCATCTGTTTCCAACACGTCTGACTGCAGGTGTCATGTGATGTTTGAGCTCACCTGAGGAAACAGGTGCATCACCATCGATCACACCGTTATTAACAAGCTGAGTTCAGAGTGAATCTATCTGATGTTTCACTCTGATCTCAGAGGTTATATGTTTTTATTACGGGTGAGAAAGGAACCAATCAGACGCTGAGGAGACGTGCAGGTGTTTGTTTCAGAGAGATGTTCAGCTGCTCTCAGCAGAATGTAAATAAGAGAGAAATACAGACATAAGCTCAGTATGAACAGACTGTAAATAATAATACTAATAATAATAATACAGTCTGTTTGAGTACCTCACGTTGTGTTCATGGACCAGGTAAGATTCAGGATATTAAATAAAGGTCTAAAATATAAAAATGAACAGAAGAAGAAACAGACCCCCTTTAGGTTTGAGCTGGTGTGTTTAAGGTGTTCTCAGGTGTTCTCAGGTGTACATTATTTGCTCTCTTTTCTTCCCGCCTCAGGGACAAACAAACAGGTTGTGTTGACTCTCTGTTGTTGACTTCTGTAAACACAGAGCCACACATTGTTTAAATATCTTTAAAATATATTAAATAAGGAGCTTACAGTTGAACTCGTGGTCCTAAACGTGAACTTTAGTTTAATATTTTTAGTAAATCTTCCTGGTTTCTTTCCGTTTGTTTTCCTCGACACTCGAATGCCTCATTGTCGTCGTGTTTCCCAGCGGACCATGAAGGCAGCGCGGCCTGTCCCGTCCTGTGATTGGCTGCGGTTGCCATGAGAGCGGCTCGCGCTGCCATGGCAACGTGTCTTAAGGAGGGATTTGGTCAATCAGAGTTTCAGACTGCCGAAGCCTCAGTGAACAGCTTCGGTGCTAACACGCTAACATGCTAACCCGGGAATATTTACGGGAGAAGAAACGGAGAAGCAAACAACGGAACCGGTAAAAATAACAAAAAACTTCAGTGAGTGAAGACCAGCCGCAAAGACTGATGGGAAACTGAGGAGAAAGTTTTTTTTAAAAACTTTTTAACTGTACCTGCTAGCCTGCTAACGGCTAACCGAGCTGTTAGCACTTTAAAAGTTTGTTAGAGGTGAGAGAGGCCAGGAATTAGACGGATCCATGATGGGGGAGGGAGTGCGACACTCCCCGATCCTGTCCGCCCTGTTCGGCTTGACCGAGGAGAGCGAGCCGCTGGGAGCCGCGCAGGTCATTAAAGGTACACACACACACACAAATACACACTAATACACACTAAATACACACTAATACACACTAATACACGGTAATACACACTAATACACACTAAATACACTAAATACACACTAATACACTAAATACACACTAATACACACTAATACACGATAATACACACTAATACACGATAATACACGATAATACACAATAAATACACGCTAATACACGATAATACACACTAATACACTAAATACACACTAATACACGATAATACACACTAAATACACGATAATACACGATAATACACAATAAATACACGCTAATACACGATAATACACAAGAATACACACTAAATACACACTTAATACACACTTAATACACACTAAATACACACTAAATACACACTAATACACGATAATACACGATAATACACGATAATACACAATAAATACACACTAATACACACGAATACACGCTAAATACACGATAATACACACTAAATACACACTAATACACACTAAATACACACTAATACACACTAAATACACGATAATACACGCAAATACACGATAATACACACTAAATACACAATAATACACATGAAATACACACTAATACACAATAATACACTAAATACACACTAATACACAATAATACACAATAATACACACTAAATACACGATAATACACGATAATACACAATAATACACACTAATACACACTAATACACAATAATACACACTAATACACAATAATACACACTAAATACACACTAATACACGATAATACACAATAATACACACTAAATACACACTAATACACATGAAATACACACTAATACACTAAATACACACTAATACACACTAAATACACACTAATACACGATAATACACACTAATACACACTAAATACACTCTAATACACACTAAATACACACTAAATACACACTAATACACACTAATACACACTAATACACAATAATACACACTAATACACACTTTAATAGACATCAATCATTAAAGGTACACACACACACAATAATACACACTAATACACAATAATACACACTAATACACACTTTAATAGACATCAATCATTAAAGGTACACACACTAATACACACTAATACACACTAAATACACACTTTAATAGACAATAATCATTAAAGGTACACATATACACTAATACACAATAATACACACTAATACACACTTTAATAGACATCAATCATTAAAGGTACACACATACACTAATACACACTAAATACACACTTTAATAGACATCAATCATTAAAGGTACACATACACACTAAATACACACTTTAATACACAATAATTATTAACGGTACACACACACAATAATACGCACTAATACACAATTTAATACACACTACAAACACATTAATACACACTTTAATACACACTACAAACACATTAATACACTGTTAAACACAGATTCTTGGGGCGTTGGTGGCCCAGGTTCTAGTCCGGCCTGCAGCTCCTTTCCCGCATGTCATTCCCCTCTCTCTCTCTCCCCCTGATTTCCGACTCTATCCACTGTCCTGTCTCTCAATTAAAGGCACAAAACGCCCAAAAATAAATCTTTAAAAAAAACCAAAAAGAAATGGAACTAAACTCTATTTCGTCTGTTTTTATATTTCTCTCTTGAGTTCTGCTGATAAAATATTACTATATGAAATATATAAGTAAATATTATTTATATTAAAAGGTCAAAGGTCGTCTGTTAAACCTCTCAGCAGTTGATTTATTCTAAACAGGAAGTTCATCAACTCTCAGACAAACAAAAATAATTTCAAAATAAAACATTTTTAAATGAAAAACCAGATTATTCAATTATCTGTTAAATCAATAAGTCTGTAATAAAAACTACAATAACAAAAGAACCATGGAAACAGTTTAAACTAATTTTATTTCATGAATGATTAACTGTTTATTCTCCGGAGAGTAAGAGAGATGGCTCCGAACAGAACGTTTTGTTTAGATAATAGCACCAATAAACACGGAGATTAAAGCAAGTTTTTTTTGTTTGACATCGAGCCGAGTGTGGGTCTGTGGCTGTAGCCCCGGGATGCCTGGAGCTAGGGCTAGATCTGGGGCTATGAGCTCCAGCTGCAACTCATCCCTCTGCACCCGCTTTCCCAGCCTGACACTTCATGCTCTCACCATCCCCGGTGTCCGTGTTGAACTCACTACTCATCTCTTTGCTACAGTTTAACTTAACAAAGTTAGTTGTTGAGCGGTAGCTTAACAAAGCTACTGCTCAACAAGACCTCATTTCTCAAAGTTATGTTTTTCTCCCCTACATGTTATAAAGTCATGTTTGTTCACAATAGAAAGTGGGGCAGAACCCCGGTGAAACGCTGCTCCAGTGGTGTTTAGATAATAAATCCACTCCCACGTCTCCCTCCCCGCATCCCGACCTGAGCGGGGATTCAATCAGAGCAGCCCCGATACGCCTGGAGAAGCCCGGCACCATGTAGCCGATGGTTCCCCGAGGAGCACCGTTTTTAAACTATAATAAAAGAAACTGTAAATATTCTCTCTCTCCTCTCCCCGACTCTCCTCATTACATTCAGAGGACGGGCGTGTCCTTTGTGTCACTGACGTCTGTGTTTGTGTGTTTGTGTGTCTCACAGAGCGTCTCTACTTCGCCACGTTACGCAGCAAACCCAAAAGCACCGCCAACACGCACTACTTCTGCACCGACGACGAGTTCCTCTACGAGAAGTGAGTCCAGGTTATAGTCTGATCCCAAAAACTGAACAGTCAGCAGAGCCGGTCTCACTGTGTGTGTGTGTGTGTGTGTGTGTGTGTGTGTGTGTGTGTGTGTGTGTGTGTGTGTGTGTGTCTGTGTGTGTGTCTGTGTGTGTGTGTGTGTGTGTGTGTGTCTGTGTGTCTGTGTGTGTGTGTGTGTGTGTGTGTGTGTCTGTGTGTGTGTCTGTGCGTGTGTGTGTGTGTGTGTGTGTGTCTGTGTGTGTGTCTGTGTGTGTGTGTGTGTGTGTGTGTGTGTCTGTGTGTCTGTGTGTGTGTCTGTGTGCGTCTGTGTGTGTGTGTCTGTGTGTGTCTGTGTGTGTGTGTGTGTGTGTCTGTGTGTGTCTGTCTGTCTGTCTGTGTGTGTGTCTGTCTGTGTGTCTGTCTGTGTGTCTGTGTGCGTGTCAGTTTCTACGCAGACTTTGGTCCTCTGAACCTCGCCATGTTGTACAGATACTGCTGCAAACT
>NC_083614.1:34805208-34840208 GCF_963584025.1 Labrus mixtus | reverse complement strand
AGGTACCACGAGCAGGCCTGATAACTGAAGGCTCTACCTCCCATAGTACATTTAGAGACTGTACCACGAGCAGGCCTGATAACTGAAGGCTCTACCTCCCATAGTACATTTAGAGACTGTACCACGAGCAGGCCTGATAACTGAAGGCTCTACCTCCCATAGTACATTTAGAGACTGTACCACGAGCAGGCCTGATAACTGAAGGCTCTACCTCCCATAGTACATTTAGAGACTGTACCACGAGCAGGTCTTATAACTGAAGGCTCTACCTCCCATAGTACATTTAGAGACTGAAGGTACCACGAGCAGGCCTGATAACTGAAGGCTCTACCTCCCATAGTACATTTAGAGACTGTACCACGAGCAGGCCCGATAACTGAAGGCTCTACCTCCCATAGTACATTTAGAGACTGTACCACGAGCAGGCCCGATAACTGAAGGCTCTACCTCCCATAGTACATTTAGAGACCGTAGGTACCACGAGCAGGCCCGATAACTGAAGGCTCTACCTCCCATAGTACATTTAGAGACCGTAGGTACCACGAGCAGGCCCGATAACTGAAGGCTCTACCTCCCATATTACATTTAGAGACCGTAGGTACCACGAGCAGGCCCGATAACTGAAGGCTCTACCTCCCATATTACATTTAGAGACCGTAGGTACCACGAGCAGGCCTGATAACTGAAGGCTCTACCTCCCATAGTACATTTAGAGACTGTACCACGAGCAGGCCTGATAACTGAAGGCTCTACCTCCCATAGTACATTTAGAGACTGTACCACGAGCAGGCCTGATAACTGAAGGCTCTACCTCCCATAGTACATTTAGAGACTGTACCACGAGCAGGTCTTATAACTGAAGGCTCTACCTCCCATAGTACATTTAGAGACTGAAGGTACCACGAGCAGGCCTGATAACTGAAGGCTCTACCTCCCATAGTACATTTAGAGACTGTACCACGAGCAGGCCCGATAACTGAAGGCTCTACCTCCCATAGTACATTTAGAGACCGTAGGTACCACGAGCAGGCCCGATAACTGAAGGCTCTACCTCCCATATTACATTTAGAGACCGTAGGTACCACGAGCAGGCCCGATAACTGAAGGCTCTACCTCCCATATTACATTTAGAGACCGTAGGTACCACGAGCAGGCCCGATAACTGAAGGCTCTACCTCCCATAGTACATTTAGAGACCGTAGGTACCACGAGCAGGCCCGATAACTGAAGGCTCTACCTCCCATATTACATTTAGAGACCGTAGGTACCACGAGCAGGCCTGATAACTGAAGGCTCTACCTCCCATAGTACATTTAGAGACTGTACCACGAGCAGGCCTGATAACTGAAGGCTCTACCTCCCATAGTACATTTAGAGACCGTAGGTACCACGAGCAGGCCCGATAACTGAAGGCTCTACCTCCCATATTACATTTAGAGACCGTAGGTACCACGAGCAGGCCTGATAACTGAAGGCTCTACCTCCCATAGTACATTTAGAGACTGTACCACGAGCAGGCCCGATAACTGAAGGCTCTACCTCCCATAGTACACTTAGAGACCGTAGGTACCACGAGCAGGCCCGATAGCTGAAGGCTCTACCTCCCATAGTACACTTAGAGACCGTAGGTACCACGAGCAGGTCTGATAACTGAAGGCTCTACCTCCCATAGTACATTTAGAGACTGTACCACGAGCAGGCCTGATAACTGAAGGCTCTACCTCCCATAGTACATTTAGAGACTGTACCACGAGCAGGTCTTATAACTGAAGGCTCTACCTCCCATAGTACATTTAGAGACTGAAGGTACCACGAGCAGGCCTGATAACTGAAGGCTCTACCTCCCATAGTACATTTAGAGACTGTACCACGAGCAGGCCCGATAACTGAAGGCTCTACCTCCCATAGTACATTTAGAGACCGTAGGTACCACGAGCAGGCCCGATAACTGAAGGCTCTACCTCCCATATTACATTTAGAGACCGTAGGTACCACGAGCAGGCCCGATAACTGAAGGCTCTACCTCCCATATTACATTTAGAGACCGTAGGTACCACGAGCAGGCCCGATAACTGAAGGCTCTACCTCCCATAGTACATTTAGAGACCGTAGGTACCACGAGCAGGCCCGATAACTGAAGGCTCTACCTCCCATATTACATTTAGAGACCGTAGGTACCACGAGCAGGCCTGATAACTGAAGGCTCTACCTCCCATAGTACATTTAGAGACCGTAGGTACCACGAGCAGGCCTGATAACTGAAGGCTCTACCTCCCATAGTACATTTAGAGACTGTACCACGAGCAGGCCTGATAACTGAAGGCTCTACCTCCCATAGTACATTTAGAGACCGTAGGTACCACGAGCAGGCCCGATAACTGAAGGCTCTACCTCCCATATTACATTTAGAGACCGTAGGTACCACGAGCAGGCCCGATAACTGAAGGCTCTACCTCCCATATTACATTTAGAGACCGTAGGTACCACGAGCAGGCCTGATAACTGAAGGCTCTACCTCCCATAGTACATTTAGAGACTGTACCACGAGCAGGCCTGATAACTGAAGGCTCTACCTCCCATAGTACATTTAGAGACTGTACCACGAGCAGGCCTGATAACTGAAGGCTCTACCTCCCATAGTACATTTAGAGACTGTACCACGAGCAGGCCTGATAACTGAAGGCTCTACCTCCCATAGTACATTTAGAGACTGTACCACGAGCAGGTCTTATAACTGAAGGCTCTACCTCCCATAGTACATTTAGAGACTGAAGGTACCACGAGCAGGCCTGATAACTGAAGGCTCTACCTCCCATAGTACATTTAGAGACTGTACCACGAGCAGGCCCGATAACTGAAGGCTCTACCTCCCATAGTACATTTAGAGACTGTACCACGAGCAGGCCCGATAACTGAAGGCTCTACCTCCCATAGTACATTTAGAGACCGTAGGTACCACGAGCAGGCCCGATAACTGAAGGCTCTACCTCCCATAGTACATTTAGAGACCGTAGGTACCACGAGCAGGCCCGATAACTGAAGGCTCTACCTCCCATATTACATTTAGAGACCGTAGGTACCACGAGCAGGCCCGATAACTGAAGGCTCTACCTCCCATATTACATTTAGAGACCGTAGGTACCACGAGCAGGCCTGATAACTGAAGGCTCTACCTCCCATAGTACATTTAGAGACTGTACCACGAGCAGGCCTGATAACTGAAGGCTCTACCTCCCATAGTACATTTAGAGACTGTACCACGAGCAGGCCTGATAACTGAAGGCTCTACCTCCCATAGTACATTTAGAGACTGTACCACGAGCAGGTCTTATAACTGAAGGCTCTACCTCCCATAGTACATTTAGAGACTGAAGGTACCACGAGCAGGCCTGATAACTGAAGGCTCTACCTCCCATAGTACATTTAGAGACTGTACCACGAGCAGGCCCGATAACTGAAGGCTCTACCTCCCATAGTACATTTAGAGACCGTAGGTACCACGAGCAGGCCCGATAACTGAAGGCTCTACCTCCCATATTACATTTAGAGACCGTAGGTACCATGAGCAGGCCCGATAACTGAAGGCTCTACCTCCCATATTACATTTAGAGACCGTAGGTACCACGAGCAGGCCCGATAACTGAAGGCTCTACCTCCCATAGTACATTTAGAGACCGTAGGTACCACGAGCAGGCCCGATAACTGAAGGCTCTACCTCCCATATTACATTTAGAGACCGTAGGTACCACGAGCAGGCCTGATAACTGAAGGCTCTACCTCCCATAGTACATTTAGAGACTGTACCACGAGCAGGCCTGATAACTGAAGGCTCTACCTCCCATAGTACATTTAGAGACCGTAGGTACCACGAGCAGGCCCGATAACTGAAGGCTCTACCTCCCATATTACATTTAGAGACCGTAGGTACCACGAGCAGGCCTGATAACTGAAGGCTCTACCTCCCATAGTACATTTAGAGACTGTACCACGAGCAGGCCCGATAACTGAAGGCTCTACCTCCCATAGTACACTTAGAGACCGTAGGTACCACGAGCAGGCCCGATAGCTGAAGGCTCTACCTCCCATAGTACACTTAGAGACCGTAGGTACCACGAGCAGGTCTGATAACTGAAGGCTCTACCTCCCATAGTACATTTAGAGACTGTACCACGAGCAGGCCTGATAACTGAAGGCTCTACCTCCCATAGTACATTTAGAGACCGTAGGTACCACGAGCAGGCCCGATAACTGAAGGCTCTACCTCCCATAGTACATTTAGAGACCGTAGGTACCACGAGCAGGCCTGATAACTGAAGGCTCTACCTCCCATAGTACATTTAGAGACCGTAGGTACCACGAGCAGGCCCGATAACTGAAGGCTCTACCTCCCATATTACATTTAGAGACCGTAGGTACCACGAGCAGGCCTGATAACTGAAGGCTCTACCTCCCATAGTACATTTAGAGACTGTACCACGAGCAGGCCTGATAACTGAAGGCTCTACCTCCCATAGTACATTTAGAGACTGTACCACGAGCAGGCCTGATAACTGAAGGCTCTACCTCCCATAGTACATTTAGAGACTGTACCACGAGCAGGTCTTATAACTGAAGGCTCTACCTCCCATAGTACATTTAGAGACTGAAGGTACCACGAGCAGGCCTGATAACTGAAGGCTCTACCTCCCATAGTACATTTAGAGACTGTACCACGAGCAGGCCCGATAACTGAAGGCTCTACCTCCCATAGTACATTTAGAGACCGTAGGTACCACGAGCAGGCCCGATAACTGAAGGCTCTACCTCCCATATTACATTTAGAGACCGTAGGTACCACGAGCAGGCCCGATAACTGAAGGCTCTACCTCCCATATTACATTTAGAGACCGTAGGTACCACGAGCAGGCCCGATAACTGAAGGCTCTACCTCCCATAGTACATTTAGAGACCGTAGGTACCACGAGCAGGCCCGATAACTGAAGGCTCTACCTCCCATATTACATTTAGAGACCGTAGGTACCACGAGCAGGCCTGATAACTGAAGGCTCTACCTCCCATAGTACATTTAGAGACCGTAGGTACCACGAGCAGGCCTGATAACTGAAGGCTCTACCTCCCATAGTACATTTAGAGACTGTACCACGAGCAGGCCTGATAACTGAAGGCTCTACCTCCCATAGTACATTTAGAGACCGTAGGTACCACGAGCAGGCCCGATAACTGAAGGCTCTACCTCCCATATTACATTTAGAGACCGTAGGTACCACGAGCAGGCCTGATAACTGAAGGCTCTACCTCCCATAGTACATTTAGAGACTGTACCACGAGCAGGCCTGATAACTGAAGGCTCTACCTCCCATAGTACATTTAGAGACTGTACCACGAGCAGGCCTGATAACTGAAGGCTCTACCTCCCATAGTACATTTAGAGACTGTACCACGAGCAGGCCTGATAACTGAAGGCTCTACCTCCCATAGTACATTTAGAGACCGTAGGTACCACGAGCAGGCCCGATAACTGAAGGCTCTACCTCCCATAGTACATTTAGAGACCGTAGGTACCACGAGCAGGCCCGATAACTGAAGGCTCTACCTCCCATATTACATTTAGAGACCGTAGGTACCACGAGCAGGCCTGATAACTGAAGGCTCTACCTCCCATGGTACATTTAGAGACTGTACCACGAGCAGGCCTGATAACTGAAGGCTCTACCTCCCATAGTACATTTAGAGACTGTACCACGAGCAGGCCTGATAACTGAAGGCTCTACCTCCCATAGTACATTTAGAGACTGTACCACGAGCAGGCCTGATAACTGAAGGCTCTACCTCCCATAGTACATTTAGAGACTGTACCACGAGCAGGTCTTATAACTGAAGGCTCTACCTCCCATAGTACATTTAGAGACTGAAGGTACCACGAGCAGGCCTGATAACTGAAGGCTCTACCTCCCATAGTACATTTAGAGACTGTACCACGAGCAGGCCTGATAACTGAAGGCTCTACCTCCCATAGTACATTTAGAGACTGTACCACGAGCAGGCCCGATAACTGAAGGCTCTACCTCCCATAGTACATTTAGAGACCGTAGGTACCACGAGCAGGCCCGATAACTGAAGGCTCTACCTCCCATAGTACATTTAGAGACCGTAGGTACCACGAGCAGGCCCGATAACTGAAGGCTCTACCTCCCATATTACATTTAGAGACCGTAGGTACCACGAGCAGGCCCGATAACTGAAGGCTCTACCTCCCATATTACATTTAGAGACCGTAGGTACCACGAGCAGGCCTGATAACTGAAGGCTCTACCTCCCATAGTACATTTAGAGACTGTACCACGAGCAGGCCTGATAACTGAAGGCTCTACCTCCCATAGTACATTTAGAGACTGTACCACGAGCAGGCCTGATAACTGAAGGCTCTACCTCCCATAGTACATTTAGAGACTGTACCACGAGCAGGTCTTATAACTGAAGGCTCTACCTCCCATAGTACATTTAGAGACTGAAGGTACCACGAGCAGGCCTGATAACTGAAGGCTCTACCTCCCATAGTACATTTAGAGACTGTACCACGAGCAGGCCCGATAACTGAAGGCTCTACCTCCCATAGTACATTTAGAGACCGTAGGTACCACGAGCAGGCCCGATAACTGAAGGCTCTACCTCCCATATTACATTTAGAGACCGTAGGTACCACGAGCAGGCCCGATAACTGAAGGCTCTACCTCCCATATTACATTTAGAGACCGTAGGTACCACGAGCAGGCCCGATAACTGAAGGCTCTACCTCCCATAGTACATTTAGAGACCGTAGGTACCACGAGCAGGCCCGATAACTGAAGGCTCTACCTCCCATATTACATTTAGAGACCGTAGGTACCACGAGCAGGCCTGATAACTGAAGGCTCTACCTCCCATAGTACATTTAGAGACTGTACCACGAGCAGGCCTGATAACTGAAGGCTCTACCTCCCATAGTACATTTAGAGACCGTAGGTACCACGAGCAGGCCCGATAACTGAAGGCTCTACCTCCCATATTACATTTAGAGACCGTAGGTACCACGAGCAGGCCTGATAACTGAAGGCTCTACCTCCCATAGTACATTTAGAGACTGTACCACGAGCAGGCCTGATAACTGAAGGCTCTACCTCCCATAGTACATTTAGAGACTGTACCACGAGCAGGCCTGATAACTGAAGGCTCTACCTCCCATAGTACATTTAGAGACCGTAGGTACCACGAGCAGGCCCGATAACTGAAGGCTCTACCTCCCATAGTACACTTAGAGACCGTAGGTACCACGAGCAGGCCCGATAGCTGAAGGCTCTACCTCCCATAGTACACTTAGAGACCGTAGGTACCACGAGCAGGTCTGATAACTGAAGGCTCTACCTCCCATAGTACATTTAGAGACTGTACCACGAGCAGGCCTGATAACTGAAGGCTCTACCTCCCATAGTACATTTAGAGACCGTAGGTACCACGAGCAGGCCCGATAACTGAAGGCTCTACCTCCCATAGTACATTTAGAGACCGTAGGTACCACGAGCAGGCCCGATAACTGAAGGCTCTACCTCCCATAGTACATTTAGAGACTGTACCACGAGCAGGCCCGATAACTGAAGGCTCTACCTCCCATAGTACATTTAGAGACCGTAGGTACCACGAGCAGGCCCGATAACTGAAGGCTCTACCTCCCATAGTACATTTAGAGACCGTAGGTACCACGAGCAGGCCCGATAACTGAAGGCTCTACCTCCCATATTACATTTAGAGACCGTAGGTACCACGAGCAGGCCCGATAACTGAAGGCTCTACCTCCCATATTACATTTAGAGACCGTAGGTACCACGAGCAGGCCCGATAACTGAAGGCTCTACCTCCCATAGTACATTTAGAGACCGTAGGTACCACGAGCAGGCCCGATAACTGAAGGCTCTACCTCCCATAGTACATTTAGAGACCGTAGGTACCACGAGCAGGCCCGATAACTGAAGGCTCTACCTCCCATAGTACATTTAGAGACCGTAGGTACCACGAGCAGGCCCGATAACTGAAGGCTCTACCTCCCATATTACATTTAGAGACTGTAGGTACCACGAGCAGGCCTGATAACTGAAGGCTCTACCTCCCATAGTACATTTAGAGACTGTACCACGAGCAGGCCTGATAACTGAAGGCTCTACCTCCCATAGTACATTTAGAGACTGTACCACGAGCAGGCCTGATAACTGAAGGCTCTACCTCCCATAGTACATTTAGAGACTGTACCACGAGCAGGCCTGATAACTGAAGGCTCTACCTCCCATAGTACATTTAGAGACCGTAGGTACCACGAGCAGGCCCGATAACTGAAGGCTCTACCTCCCATATTACATTTAGAGACCGTAGGTACCACGAGCAGGCCTGATAACTGAAGGCTCTACCTCCCATAGTACATTTAGAGACTGTACCACGAGCAGGCCTGATAACTGAAGGCTCTACCTCCCATAGTACATTTAGAGACTGTACCACGAGCAGGCCTGATAACTGAAGGCTCTACCTCCCATAGTACATTTAGAGACCGTAGGTACCACGAGCAGGCCCGATAACTGAAGGCTCTACCTCCCATAGTACATTTAGAGACCGTAGGTACCACGAGCAGGCCCGATAACTGAAGGCTCTACCTCCCATATTACATTTAGAGACCGTAGGTACCACGAGCAGGCCTGATAACTGAAGGCTCTACCTCCCATGGTACATTTAGAGACTGTACCACGAGCAGGCCTGATAACTGAAGGCTCTACCTCCCATAGTACATTTAGAGACCGTAGGTACCACGAGCAGGCCCGATAACTGAAGGCTCTACCTCCCATATTACATTTAGAGACCGTAGGTACCACGAGCAGGCCTGATAACTGAAGGCTCTACCTCCCATAGTACATTTAGAGACTGTACCACGAGCAGGCCTGATAACTGAAGGCTCTACCTCCCATAGTACATTTAGAGACTGTACCACGAGCAGGCCTGATAACTGAAGGCTCTACCTCCCATAGTACATTTAGAGACCGTAGGTACCACGAGCAGGCCCGATAACTGAAGGCTCTACCTCCCATAGTACATTTAGAGACCGTAGGTACCACGAGCAGGCCCGATAACTGAAGGCTCTACCTCCCATATTACATTTAGAGACCGTAGGTACCACGAGCAGGCCTGATAACTGAAGGCTCTACCTCCCATAGTACATTTAGAGACTGTACCACGAGCAGGCCTGATAACTGAAGGCTCTACCTCCCATAGTACATTTAGAGACTGTACCACGAGCAGGTCTTATAACTGAAGGCTCTACCTCCCATAGTACATTTAGAGACTGAAGGTACCACGAGCAGGCCTGATAACTGAAGGCTCTACCTCCCATAGTACATTTAGAGACTGTACCACGAGCAGGCCTGATAACTGAAGGCTCTACCTCCCATAGTACATTTAGAGACCGTAGGTACCACGAGCAGGCCCGATAACTGAAGGCTCTACCTCCCATATTACATTTAGAGACCGTAGGTACCACGAGCAGGCCTGATAACTGAAGGCTCTACCTCCCATAGTACATTTAGAGACTGTACCACGAGCAGGCCTGATAACTGAAGGCTCTACCTCCCATAGTACATTTAGAGACTGTACCACGAGCAGGCCTGATAACTGAAGGCTCTACCTCCCATAGTACATTTAGAGACCGTAGGTACCACGAGCAGGCCCGATAACTGAAGGCTCTACCTCCCATAGTACATTTAGAGACCGTAGGTACCACGAGCAGGCCCGATAACTGAAGGCTCTACCTCCCATATTACATTTAGAGACCGTAGGTACCACGAGCAGGCCTGATAACTGAAGGCTCTACCTCCCATGGTACATTTAGAGACTGTACCACGAGCAGGCCTGATAACTGAAGGCTCTACCTCCCATAGTACATTTAGAGACTGTACCACGAGCAGGCCTGATAACTGAAGGCTCTACCTCCCATAGTACATTTAGAGACTGTACCACGAGCAGGCCTGATAACTGAAGGCTCTACCTCCCATAGTACATTTAGAGACTGTACCACGAGCAGGTCTTATAACTGAAGGCTCTACCTCCCATAGTACATTTAGAGACTGAAGGTACCACGAGCAGGCCTGATAACTGAAGGCTCTACCTCCCATAGTACATTTAGAGACTGTACCACGAGCAGGCCTGATAACTGAAGGCTCTACCTCCCATAGTACATTTAGAGACTGTACCACGAGCAGGCCCGATAACTGAAGGCTCTACCTCCCATAGTACATTTAGAGACCGTAGGTACCACGAGCAGGCCCGATAACTGAAGGCTCTACCTCCCATAGTACATTTAGAGACCGTAGGTACCACGAGCAGGCCCGATAACTGAAGGCTCTACCTCCCATATTACATTTAGAGACCGTAGGTACCACGAGCAGGCCCGATAACTGAAGGCTCTACCTCCCATATTACATTTAGAGACCGTAGGTACCACGAGCAGGCCTGATAACTGAAGGCTCTACCTCCCATAGTACATTTAGAGACTGTACCACGAGCAGGCCTGATAACTGAAGGCTCTAC
Organism: Labrus mixtus; assembly: GCF_963584025.1. Lineage (NCBI taxonomy): Eukaryota > Metazoa > Chordata > Actinopteri > Labriformes > Labridae > Labrus > Labrus mixtus. The sequence goes on along the minus strand of NC_083614.1, from coordinate 34,829,609 downwards.
CTCCCATAGTACATTTAGAGACTGTACCACGAGCAGGCCTGATAACTGAAGGCTCTACCTCCCATAGTACATTTAGAGACTGTACCACGAGCAGGTCTTATAACTGAAGGCTCTACCTCCCATAGTACATTTAGAGACTGAAGGTACCACGAGCAGGCCTGATAACTGAAGGCTCTACCTCCCATAGTACATTTAGAGACTGTACCACGAGCAGGCCCGATAACTGAAGGCTCTACCTCCCATAGTACATTTAGAGACCGTAGGTACCACGAGCAGGCCCGATAACTGAAGGCTCTACCTCCCATATTACATTTAGAGACCGTAGGTACCACGAGCAGGCCCGATAACTGAAGGCTCTACCTCCCATATTACATTTAGAGACCGTAGGTACCACGAGCAGGCCCGATAACTGAAGGCTCTACCTCCCATAGTACATTTAGAGACCGTAGGTACCACGAGCAGGCCCGATAACTGAAGGCTCTACCTCCCATATTACATTTAGAGACCGTAGGTACCACGAGCAGGCCTGATAACTGAAGGCTCTACCTCCCATAGTACATTTAGAGACTGTACCACGAGCAGGCCTGATAACTGAAGGCTCTACCTCCCATAGTACATTTAGAGACCGTAGGTACCACGAGCAGGCCCGATAACTGAAGGCTCTACCTCCCATATTACATTTAGAGACCGTAGGTACCACGAGCAGGCCTGATAACTGAAGGCTCTACCTCCCATAGTACATTTAGAGACTGTACCACGAGCAGGCCTGATAACTGAAGGCTCTACCTCCCATAGTACATTTAGAGACTGTACCACGAGCAGGCCTGATAACTGAAGGCTCTACCTCCCATAGTACATTTAGAGACCGTAGGTACCACGAGCAGGCCCGATAACTGAAGGCTCTACCTCCCATAGTACACTTAGAGACCGTAGGTACCACGAGCAGGCCCGATAGCTGAAGGCTCTACCTCCCATAGTACACTTAGAGACCGTAGGTACCACGAGCAGGTCTGATAACTGAAGGCTCTACCTCCCATAGTACATTTAGAGACTGTACCACGAGCAGGCCTGATAACTGAAGGCTCTACCTCCCATAGTACATTTAGAGACCGTAGGTACCACGAGCAGGCCCGATAACTGAAGGCTCTACCTCCCATAGTACATTTAGAGACCGTAGGTACCACGAGCAGGCCTGATAACTGAAGGCTCTACCTCCCATAGTACATTTAGAGACCGTAGGTACCACGAGCAGGCCCGATAACTGAAGGCTCTACCTCCCATATTACATTTAGAGACCGTAGGTACCACGAGCAGGCCTGATAACTGAAGGCTCTACCTCCCATAGTACATTTAGAGACTGTACCACGAGCAGGCCTGATAACTGAAGGCTCTACCTCCCATAGTACATTTAGAGACTGTACCACGAGCAGGCCTGATAACTGAAGGCTCTACCTCCCATAGTACATTTAGAGACTGTACCACGAGCAGGTCTTATAACTGAAGGCTCTACCTCCCATAGTACATTTAGAGACTGAAGGTACCACGAGCAGGCCTGATAACTGAAGGCTCTACCTCCCATAGTACATTTAGAGACTGTACCACGAGCAGGCCCGATAACTGAAGGCTCTACCTCCCATAGTACATTTAGAGACCGTAGGTACCACGAGCAGGCCCGATAACTGAAGGCTCTACCTCCCATATTACATTTAGAGACCGTAGGTACCACGAGCAGGCCCGATAACTGAAGGCTCTACCTCCCATATTACATTTAGAGACCGTAGGTACCACGAGCAGGCCCGATAACTGAAGGCTCTACCTCCCATAGTACATTTAGAGACCGTAGGTACCACGAGCAGGCCCGATAACTGAAGGCTCTACCTCCCATATTACATTTAGAGACCGTAGGTACCACGAGCAGGCCTGATAACTGAAGGCTCTACCTCCCATAGTACATTTAGAGACTGTACCACGAGCAGGCCTGATAACTGAAGGCTCTACCTCCCATAGTACATTTAGAGACCGTAGGTACCACGAGCAGGCCCGATAACTGAAGGCTCTACCTCCCATATTACATTTAGAGACCGTAGGTACCACGAGCAGGCCTGATAACTGAAGGCTCTACCTCCCATAGTACATTTAGAGACTGTACCACGAGCAGGCCTGATAACTGAAGGCTCTACCTCCCATAGTACATTTAGAGACTGTACCACGAGCAGGCCTGATAACTGAAGGCTCTACCTCCCATAGTACATTTAGAGACCGTAGGTACCACGAGCAGGCCCGATAACTGAAGGCTCTACCTCCCATAGTACATTTAGAGACCGTAGGTACCACGAGCAGGCCCGATAACTGAAGGCTCTACCTCCCATATTACATTTAGAGACCGTAGGTACCACGAGCAGGCCTGATAACTGAAGGCTCTACCTCCCATGGTACATTTAGAGACTGTACCACGAGCAGGCCTGATAACTGAAGGCTCTACCTCCCATAGTACATTTAGAGACCGTAGGTACCACGAGCAGGCCCGATAACTGAAGGCTCTACCTCCCATATTACATTTAGAGACCGTAGGTACCACGAGCAGGCCTGATAACTGAAGGCTCTACCTCCCATAGTACATTTAGAGACTGTACCACGAGCAGGCCTGATAACTGAAGGCTCTACCTCCCATAGTACATTTAGAGACTGTACCACGAGCAGGCCTGATAACTGAAGGCTCTACCTCCCATAGTACATTTAGAGACCGTAGGTACCACGAGCAGGCCCGATAACTGAAGGCTCTACCTCCCATAGTACATTTAGAGACCGTAGGTACCACGAGCAGGCCCGATAACTGAAGGCTCTACCTCCCATATTACATTTAGAGACCGTAGGTACCACGAGCAGGCCTGATAACTGAAGGCTCTACCTCCCATAGTACATTTAGAGACTGTACCACGAGCAGGCCTGATAACTGAAGGCTCTACCTCCCATAGTACATTTAGAGACTGTACCACGAGCAGGTCTTATAACTGAAGGCTCTACCTCCCATAGTACATTTAGAGACTGAAGGTACCACGAGCAGGCCTGATAACTGAAGGCTCTACCTCCCATAGTACATTTAGAGACTGTACCACGAGCAGGCCTGATAACTGAAGGCTCTACCTCCCATAGTACATTTAGAGACCGTAGGTACCACGAGCAGGCCCGATAACTGAAGGCTCTACCTCCCATATTACATTTAGAGACCGTAGGTACCACGAGCAGGCCTGATAACTGAAGGCTCTACCTCCCATAGTACATTTAGAGACTGTACCACGAGCAGGCCTGATAACTGAAGGCTCTACCTCCCATAGTACATTTAGAGACTGTACCACGAGCAGGCCTGATAACTGAAGGCTCTACCTCCCATAGTACATTTAGAGACCGTAGGTACCACGAGCAGGCCCGATAACTGAAGGCTCTACCTCCCATAGTACATTTAGAGACCGTAGGTACCACGAGCAGGCCCGATAACTGAAGGCTCTACCTCCCATATTACATTTAGAGACCGTAGGTACCACGAGCAGGCCTGATAACTGAAGGCTCTACCTCCCATGGTACATTTAGAGACTGTACCACGAGCAGGCCTGATAACTGAAGGCTCTACCTCCCATAGTACATTTAGAGACCGTAGGTACCACGAGCAGGCCCGATAACTGAAGGCTCTACTTCCCATATTACATTTAGAGACCGTAGGTACCACGAGCAGGCCTGATAACTGAAGGCTCTACCTCCCATAGTACATTTAGAGACTGTACCACGAGCAGGCCTGATAACTGAAGGCTCTACCTCCCATAGTACATTTAGAGACTGTACCACGAGCAGGCCTGATAACTGAAGGCTCTACCTCCCATAGTACATTTAGAGACCGTAGGTACCACGAGCAGGCCCGATAACTGAAGGCTCTACCTCCCATAGTACATTTAGAGACCGTAGGTACCACGAGCAGGCCCGATAACTGAAGGCTCTACCTCCCATATTACATTTAGAGACCGTAGGTACCACGAGCAGGCCTGATAACTGAAGGCTCTACCTCCCATAGTACATTTAGAGACTGTACCACGAGCAGGCCTGATAACTGAAGGCTCTACCTCCCATAGTACATTTAGAGACTGTACCACGAGCAGGTCTTATAACTGAAGGCTCTACCTCCCATAGTACATTTAGAGACTGAAGGTACCACGAGCAGGCCTGATAACTGAAGGCTCTACCTCCCATAGTACATTTAGAGACTGTACCACGAGCAGGCCCGATAACTGAAGGCTCTACCTCCCATAGTACATTTAGAGACCGTAGGTACCACGAGCAGGCCCGATAACTGAAGGCTCTACCTCCCATAGTACATTTAGAGACCGTAGGTACCACGAGCAGGCCCGATAACTGAAGGCTCTACCTCCCATATTACATTTAGAGACCGTAGGTACCACGAGCAGGCCCGATAACTGAAGGCTCTACCTCCCATATTACATTTAGAGACCGTAGGTACCACGAGCAGGCCCGATAACTGAAGGCTCTACCTCCCATAGTACATTTAGAGACCGTAGGTACCACGAGCAGGCCCGATAACTGAAGGCTCTACCTCCCATAGTACATTTAGAGACCGTAGGTACCACGAGCAGGCCCGATAACTGAAGGCTCTACCTCCCATAGTACATTTAGAGACCGTAGGTACCACGAGCAGGCCCGATAACTGAAGGCTCTACCTCCCATATTACATTTAGAGACTGTAGGTACCACGAGCAGGCCTGATAACTGAAGGCTCTACCTCCCATAGTACATTTAGAGACTGTACCACGAGCAGGCCTGATAACTGAAGGCTCTACCTCCCATAGTACATTTAGAGACTGTACCACGAGCAGGCCTGATAACTGAAGGCTCTACCTCCCATAGTACATTTAGAGACTGTACCACGAGCAGGTCTTATAACTGAAGGCTCTACCTCCCATAGTACATTTAGAGACTGAAGGTACCACGAGCAGGCCTGATAACTGAAGGCTCTACCTCCCATAGTACATTTAGAGACTTTACCACGAGCAGGCCCGATAACTGAAGGCTCTACCTCCCATAGTACATTTAGAGACCGTAGGTACCACGAGCAGGCCCGATAACTGAAGGCTCTACCTCCCATATTACATTTAGAGACCGTAGGTACCACGAGCAGGCCTGATAACTGAAGGCTCTACCTCCCATAGTACATTTAGAGACTGTACCACGAGCAGGCCTGATAACTGAAGGCTCTACCTCCCATAGTACATTTAGAGACTGTACCACGAGCAGGCCTGATAACTGAAGGCTCTACCTCCCATAGTACATTTAGAGACTGTACCACGAGCAGGTCTTATAACTGAAGGCTCTACCTCCCATAGTACATTTAGAGACCGAAGGTACCACGAGCAGGCCTGATAACTGAAGGCTCTACCTCCCATAGTACATTTAGAGACCGTAGGTACCACGAGCAGGCCTGATAACTGAAGGCTCTACCTCCCATATTACATTTAGAGACCGTAGGTACCACGAGCAGGCCTGATAACTGAAGGCTCTACCTCCCATAGTACATTTAGAGACAGTAGGTACCACGAGCAGGTCTGATAACTGAAGGCTCTACCTCCCATAGTACATTTACCCACCCTTCATGTACTTTTGGCCTCTGGAACTGTCAATCTGCCGTGAATAAAACTGAATTCATCCAAGCACTTGCAAAAATGTTAGACATTCCGGCACTTGCCCTTACTTAAACCTGGATCCGCCCAGAAAATACAGTCACACCAGCTGCTCTTTCTGTAGACACAGTGTTCTCACACACACCCCGCTCTGTTGGACGTGGAGGTGGTACAGGTGTCCTCATTTCTAATACCTGGAAATTCAATAAACTCTTCCCACTGAGCCACAACTCCTCATTTGAATATCACACAATCTTGGTTACTGCTCCTATTAAAATGTACATTGCTATCATTTACCGCTCACCAGGGTGTAATCTGAATGATTTTGTTGTGGATCTGGACATGCTACTCTCAGAAATCCCTGATGATGGAACACCACTGATTGTAATGGGAGACATGAATATACACACTGATAAAGCCCAGGCAACAGACTTCCTGTCCTCATTTGACCTCACGCAGGTCCCAACTCCTCCTACCCGCAAAGCTGGCAACACTCTTGATTTAATTCTGACTTGGAACTGCTCGACAGCAAACCTGACTGTCACCCCTCTACATCTATCAGACCACTTCTTTATTCAATTCACAATCTCTGTGCCGGAACTCCCTCAGGCACACCCACAAATGGTGTCATACCACCAAAACATGCGATCGCTCAAGCCAGCTCAGCTGTCTAACGAGGTAATGGCTGCCATACCTGCCCAAAAGGTATTTACCGCACTCTCTACAGACACACTCTGCTCCACACTAGCCTCATCTCTGAACAAGCTCTGCCCTCTGGTGTCCAAACACGCTCACAAAACCCACCCTAGCCCATGGCTCACGGAAGTCATAAGAGAGCAAAGAGCAGGGCTGAGGTCAGCAGAGAGAAAATGGCAAAAATCCAAACCGTCCGCTGACCTCAATGACTATAAGCAAAGACTTGTCTCATTCTCCTCCAGCCTGAAAACGGCCAAGACAACATATTATCAGAACAAGATATGCAATGCTCCACCCTCCGATCTGTTCACACCAGACATGTTTGCCTCGTATTTTACTGAAAAGGTTGCAACCATCAGTAACCAGTTTTCTGAGCCTGACCAACTCAGCCCAAAGGCACCAACCAAAAGTGCCTCACTCGACTCATTCTCCTCTCTGACTGAGGATGAAGTCTCTAAGCTTGTGCTAGACTCTCGGCCCACCACCTGTCCTCTGGACCTAATACCATCAAGCCTCCTGCAGACCATTTCCTCTCTGCTTAATGCTGCACTTAAGCAGATCATCAACTCCTCTGTCAACGGGTGTGTTCCCCACCGCATTCAAGCAAGCTCGGGTCACCCCTCTGCTCAAAAAACCCACACTAAACCCAGCCCAGGTTGAAAACTACAGACCAGTTTCTCTTCTGCCCTTTCTGTCAAAAATACTTGAGCGCACAGTCTTTAAGCTAATCTCTGAGTTCCTGTCCAGAAACGATCTGTTTGACCCAAATCAGTCAGGCTTTAAGCGGGGCCACTCTACTGAAACTGCACTACTGTCAATAACAGAATCACTACGAGCTGCCAGAGCTGCGGGTCAGTCCTCAGTTCTCTTACTGCTAGACCTGTCTGCTGCCTTTGACACAGTCAACCATCAAATCCTCCTATCCACGCTCTCTGAACATCTCAGGATCTGCCCTCTGCTGGTTCTACCTCTCTGGGCGATCCTTTAGAGTGTCGTGGAAGGGAAAAGTGTCCAAAGCGCACAGCTTATCCACAGGGGTACCTCAAGGGTCAGTGCTTGGTCCCCTTCTCTTCTCCATATACACAAGCTCACTTGGTTCAATAATCCGCTCTCATGGCTTCTCATACCACTGCTATGCTGACGATACCCAGCTCTTCCTGTCATTCCCACCAGACGATGTTACAGTCTCTGCAAGAATCTCATCACGCCTTGCTGATATCTCTAAACGGATGAATGAACGCCACCTTCAACTCAATCTTTCAAAGACTGAGCTCCTTGTCATCCCAGCCAGTCCCTCTATGCAACCACAGATCAATATCCAGCTTGGAACAACCAAACTCATGCCCACAAAGTCTGCAGGAACCTGGGTGTCATGATTGATGACCAGCTAACTTTTAAGGTTCAAGTAGCCTCGATTGCCCGGTCATGTCGATTTGCCCTGAACAACATCAGGAAGATCAGACCTTACCTGTCAGAACTACACAGCTCCTGGTACAGGCTCTTCACGCATCGACTATTGCAACTCTCGACTGGCAGGTCTTCCTACAGTCACTATCAAACCTCTGCAAATGATACAAAATGTAGCAGCACGACTGGTCTTCAACCTTCCTAAAAGAGCACATGTCACTCCGCTGTTCATCTCCTTACACTGGCTCCCAGTTACTGCTCGCATCAAATTTAAAACTCTGCTGCTCGCTTACAAAACAGCAACAAAAACGTTCTCATACAGGTCTACACTCCCTCCCCTCCACTACGCTCTGCCAATGAAAAGCGTCTGATCCGATCCAACCTTCACAACAGGGTCCTAAGTCTCTGACTAGACTCTTCACCTCTGACATTGTTCCCTTTTTTCTAGATCCTTGCTTGTGTTGTACTTACTCTCTGATGTACATCGCTTTGGATAAAAGAGTCTGATAAGTGAATTGTAGAATTGTAGAATTTAGAGACTGTAGGTACCACGAGCAGGCCTGATAACTGAAGGCTCTACCTCCCATAGTACATTCACGAGCAGGCCTGATAACTGAAGGCTTTACCTCCCATAGTACATTCACGAGCAGGCCTGATAACTGAAGGCTCTACCTCCCATAGTACATTCACGAGCAGGCCTGATAACTGAAGGCTTTACCTCCCATAGTACATTCACGAGCAGGCCTGATAACTGAAGGCTCTACCTCCCATAGTACATTCACGAGCAGGCCTGATAACTGAAGGCTCTACCTCCCATAGTACACTTAGAGACTGTACCACGAGCAGGCCTGATAACTGAAGCCTCTACCTCCCATAGTACATTTAGAGACTGTACCATGAGCAGGCCTGATAACTGAAGGCTCTACTTCCCATAGTACATTTAGAGACTGTACCACGATCAGGCCTGATAACTGAAGGCTCTACTTCCCATAGTACATTTAGAGACTGTAGGTACCACGATCAGGCCTGATAACTGAAGGCTCTACTTCCCATAGTACATTTAGAGACTGTAGGTACCATGAGCAGGCCTGATAACTGAAGGCCTGCATTCTGAGAGCGTAATGTTCTTGAGGGGCAGTACGGCACTATAAGCTCTTTAAGATAAAATGGTGCCTGACCATTTAGAGCTTTGTAGGTGAGAAGAAGGATTTTAAATTCTATTCTAGATTTTATAGGGAGCCAGTGAAGCTAATAACGTGATGATGTAATTAATAATCTGCACCATTTTGTGACTTTTTCCACATAAAACATAAAACCCTAAAATAAGCTGTATCACCATGGAGACAGAGAGCGCGGCTCATAGTTTAGTTTAAAGGCTCTGAGACAAACACACCTGAGGTTGATCAGTGAGAGTGGTCACATGACTCCACGTCTTCAGTGTGACCTCACAGTGACTCATCATCACACTGACCAATGTGATGTACCGGAGGGCAACACAGTCTGTTTCACACTGATGATCAATCAATCACTCAGTCACTCAGTCAGGCTGAAAGTTCAAATAAATCCAGTTTCATTTAGAATGAGGAATAAAGATCTCAGAGTTTGTCAAATTGAACTGAATCAATCAACACTTTGAATTTATCTGATCAATGTTTTTAATCCTAAAAATAAATCCTACTGTAAAAATAAAACTGTTAAAAGGAGAGTCTCCTGTCCGTCCTGCAGAGGGCGCTGTGGTCTGCAGAGTCACAATAACACAGACAGAGAGAGAGAGAGAGAGAGAGAGAGAGAGCGAGTGAGACATAAAGGAGAGAGCGAGAGGTGGAGCGAGGCAGACACACAGGACTGAGGAGGAGTTGAGGAGCTGTTTTGTGTCTCCTCTTCACACACAGAGACACACACACAGAGACACACACACAGAGACACACACACAGAGACACACACACACACACACAGAGACGCTGTTCAGATCTTCACTCCGTCATTCATCACTCGTTCATCAGAGAGGATGTGTGTGTGCACGACTCGTCCTCTGCTGCTCTCAGGTCAGATCATCTCCTCCATTATTCTACTGTGTGTGTGTGTGTGTCTGTCTGTCTGTCTGTGTGTGTGTGTGTCTGTCTGTCTGTGTGTGTGTGTGTGTGTGTGTGTGTGTGTGTGTCTGTCTGTCTGTCTGTCTGTCTGTCTGTCTGTCTGTCTGTGTGTGTGTGTGTGTGTGTGTGTGTGTGTGTGTGTGTGTGTGTCTGTCTGTGTGTGTGTGTGTGTGTGTGTGTGTCTGTCTGTCTGTCTGTGTCTGTCTGTCTGTGTGTGTGTGTGTCTGTGTGTGTGTGTGTGTGTGTGTGTGTGTGTCTGTCTGTGTGTGTGTGTGTGTGTGTGTGTGTGTGTGTGTGTGTGTCTGTGTGTGTGTGTGTGTGTGTGTGTGTGTGTGTGTGTGTGTGTGTGTGTGTGTGTGTGTCTGTCTGTCTGTCTGTCTGTCTGTGTCTGTCTGTCTGTGTGTGTGTGTGTGTGTCATATTTTGATCATCTTTGGTATCAGGTGATGAGGTCAGCGTCTCCTCGAGGGGTCACGACCCCCAGATTGGTAAACAGTGTGAAGTGTTTTTGATCAGATAATCAGCTGATCACTTCATGTGATTAACACTGAGACATTAAACACAACACGAGGTGATGCATTCAAAGACACAAACAGACATCCTGCAGAGTCCTGCAGAGACCAGTTTGATCTCATGTTTAAAATGACTCGGCTCTGACATCATCAACATTAAGGTTGTTATCAAACATACAGAACGACCTGAACGCCTTGAACAATCAGAGCACAGACACACATGACGGAGCAGGCAGGTTGCTAAGCTACGTAGCTCCATCATTCTGTTCATATTTCTTCTCCGTAAACGACTCAAATTATATTTATTTATGACGTCATTCAGTAACAAAACGCATCAGCAGCCATCTCTGTTGTTTAATGACACGCTTTAACCCCGCCCCTTTACCCCTCACCTGGACTAGGTATGTTCAGCTCAGGGACCAGCTGGACTTTTTTTTTTAAATCTATCAAATGATTCATGATATTCAAACTGAAATAATCATGGGATCATTTTTAACACCTTCAGAGAGGTGAGCTCTCAGCTGACTCAACGTTACCATGGCAACTAAGACAGAAAAAGATGGACGGCTTCAGGCGATTAAACTTCAGAAATAATCTAATTTAGAAACAAAAACACAAATTCAGAGTTTAGAGAGATGCAGTTCCTGTGTATGAACTGTTAACATTATTATAATTATTCTAAGTTACTAACAGCTCTGTTATCATGTCAGTGTGTGTGCTATCTGAATCTTGTTGTTGTTGTTGTTTACCTCCACAGCTGTGCTGCTGATGTCATGGTGGTGCGTTCAGGGCCTGCGTGTAGACGTGATTCCCAGGAGGCCTCTGTTGAAACTCGGGGAGCGAGGGCAGGTGATGTGTCAGGTTCAGGACTGTCCCGGGATGCCAAGCGTGTCGTGGTCTCTGCTGGGGGACCGGCCCCTCACCGCCTCCGTCAGCACCAACAGGACGCACTCTGTGGTGACCTTTGACCCCGTGATGATGGAGCACGAGGGGGCGCTGCTCTGTAAAGTGGGCTGTGGAGGAGAAAACAGGCAGAGTAAAACCTCAGTGAGAGTTTACTGTGAGTGAGATAAACATGTTGATGATAATATAAACAATAACACTTTATAAAAAATAAAAACATTAAAGGAGCAGTCAGTGAGATGATAAAGTTACTCTCTGATCAGACATTAAAGGAGCAGTCAGTGAAATGATAAAGTTACTATATGATCAGACATTAAAGGAGCAGTCAGTGAGATGATAAAGTTACTCTCTGATCAGACATTAAAGGAGCAGTCAGTGAGATGATAAAGTTACTCTCTGATCAGACATTAAAGGAGCAGTCAGTAAGATGATAAAGTTACTCTATGATCAGACATTAAAGGAGCAGTCAGTGAAATGATAAAGTTACTCTATGATCAGACATTAAAGGAGCAGTCAGTGAGATGATGAAGTTACTCTGATCAGACATTAAAGGAGCAGTCAGTGAGATGATAAAGTTACTCTATGATCAGACATTAAAGGAGCAGTCAGTGAGATGATAAAGTTACTATATGATCAGACATTAAAGGAGCAGTCAGTGAGATGATAAAGTTACTCTATGATCAGACATTAAAGGAGCAGTCAGTGAGATGATAAAGTTACTCTCTGATCAGACATTAAAGGAGCAGTCAGTGAGATGATGAAGTTACTCTGATCAGACATTAAAGGAGCAGTCAGTGAGATGATAAAGTTACTCTATGATCAGACATTAAAGGAGCAGTCAGTGAGATGATGAAGTTACTCTGATCAGACATTAAAGGAGCAGTCAGTGAGATGATAAAGTTACTCTATGATCAGACATTAAAGGAGCAGTCAGTGAGATGATAAAGTTACTCTATGATCAGACATTAAAGGAGCAGTCAGTGAGATGATAAAGTTACTCTATGATCAGACATTAAAGGAGCAGTCAGTGAGATGATAAAGTTACTCTATGATCAGACATTAAAGGAGCAGTCAGTGAGATGATAAAGTTACTCTGATCAGACATTAAAGGAGCAGTCAGTAAGATGATAAAGTTACTCTCTGATCAGACATTAAAGGAGCAGTCAGTGAGATGATAAAGTTACTCTGATCAGACATTAAAGGAGCAGTCAGTGAGATGATAAAGTTACTCTGATCAGACATTAAAGAAGCAGTCAGTGAGATGATAAAGTTACTCTGATCAGACATTAAAGGAGCAGTCAATAAGATGATAAAGTTACTCTATGATCAGACATTAAAGGAGCAGTCAGTGAGATGATAAAGTTACTCTGATCAGACATTAAAGGAGCAGTCAGTGAAATGATAAAGTTACTATCTGATCAGACATTAAAGGAGCAGTCAGTGAGATGATAAAGTTACTCTGATCAGACATTAAAGGAGCAGTCAGTGAGATGATAAAGTTACACTATGATCAGACATTAAAGGAGCAGTCAGTGAAATGATAAAGTTACTCTATGATCAGACATTAAAGGAGCAGTCAGTGAAATGATAAAGTTACTCTGATCAGACATTAAAGGAGCAGTCAGTGAAATGATAAAGTTACTCTATGATCAGACATTAAAGGAGCAGTCAGTGAAATGATAAAGTTACTCTCTGATCAGACATTAAAGGAGCAGTCAGTGAAATGATAAAGTTACTCTATGATCAGACATTAAAGGAGCAGTCAGTGAAATGATAAAGTTACTCTATGATCAGACATTAAAGGAGCAGTCAGTGAAATGATAAAGTTACTCTGATCAGACATTAAAGGAGCAGTCAGTGAAATGATAAAGTTACTCTCTGATCAGACATTAAAGGAGCAGTCAGTGAAATGATAAAGTTACTCTATGATCAGACATTAAAGGAGCAGTCAGTGAGATGATAAAGTTACTCTCTGATCAGACATTAAAGGAGCAGTCAGTGAAATGATAAAGTTACTCTATGATCAGACATTAAAGGAGCAGTCAGTGAAATGATAAAGTTACTCTCTGATCAGACATTAAAGGAGCAGTCAGTGAAATGATAAAGTTACTCTCTGATCAGACATTAAAGGAGCAGTCAGTGAAATGATAAAGTTACTCTCTGATCAGACATTAAAGGAGCAGTCAGTGAAATGATAAAGTTACTCTCTGATCAGACATTAAAGGAGCAGTCAGTGAAATGATAAAGTTACTCTGATCAGACATTAAAGGAGCTGTCAGTGAGATGATAAAGTTACTCTATGATCAGACATTAAAGGAGCAGTCAGTGAGATGATAAAGTTACTCTATGATCAAACATTAAAGGAGCAGTCAGTGAGATGATAAAGTTACTCTGATCAGACATTAAAGGAGGAGTCAGTGAAATGATAAAGTTACTCTATGATCAGACATTAAAGGAGCAGTCAGTGAGATGATAAAGTTACTCTGATCAGACATTAAAGGAGCAGTCAGTGAAATGATAAAGTTACTCTCTGATCAGACATTAAAGGAGCAGTCAGTGAAATGATAAAGTTACTCTGATCAGACATTAAAGGAGCAGTCAGTGAAATGATAAAGTTACTCTCTGATCAGACATTAAAGGAGCAGTCAGTGAAATGATAAAGTTACTCTATGATCAGACATTAAAGGAGCAGTCAGTGAAATGATAAAGTTACTCTGATCAGACATTAAAGGAGCAGTCAGTGAGATGATAAAGTTACTCTGATCAGACATTAAAGGAGCAGTCAGTGAGATGATAAAGTTACTCTGATCAGACATTAAAGGAGCAGTCAGTGAGATGATAAAGTTACTCTCTGATCAGACATTAAAGGAGCAGTCAGTAGGATGATAAAGTTACTCTATGATCAGACATTAAAGGAGCAGTCAGTGAGATGATAAAGTTACTATCTGATCAGACATTAAAGGAGCAGTCAGTGAAATGATAAAGTTACTCTATGATCAGACATTAAAGTAGCAGTCAGTGAGATGATAAAGTTACTCTCTGATCAGACATTAAAGGAGCAGTCAGTGAAATGATAAAGTTACTCTGATCAGACATTAAAGGAGCAGTCAGTGAGATGATAAAGTTACTCTGATCAGACATTAAAGGAGCAGTCAGTGAGATGATAAAGTTACTCTGATCAGACATTAAAGGAGCAGTCAGTGAAATGATAAAGTTACTCTCTGATCAGACATTAAAGGAGCAGTCAGTGAGATGATAAAGTTACTCTGATCAGACATTAAAGGAGCAGTCAGTGAAATGATAAAGTTACTCTCTGATCAGACATTAAAGGAGCAGTCAGTGAAATGATAAAGTTACTCTCTGATCAGACATTAAAGGAGCAGTCAGTGAGATGATAAAGTTACTCTCTGATCAGACATTAAAGGAGCAGTCAGTGAAATGATAAAGTTACTCTCTGATCAGACATTAAAGGAGCAGTCAGTGAGATGATAAAGTTACTCTATGATCAGACATTAAAGGAGCAGTCAGTGAGATGATAAAGTTACTCTATGATCAGACATTAAAGGAGCAGTCAGTGAGATGATAAAGTTACTCTCTGTCTTCTCTCACAACAATGCAGCAGCCAGTATGTCCTCCTTCTAACTTTAGATTCTGGATTTGTCTCCAGCCTTCCCATCAGCCCCTGTGATCAGAGGTCAGGACCGCCTGAAGCTGGGGGCGGAGTCTATCCTCACCTGTCAGGTGTCTGAAGTTTACCCCCCTGAGCTGCTGACCCTCACCTGGCTCAGAGGAGACGCCGTCATGCAAAGCATTGTGGGAGATCCGGGATCCAACCTGGTCCAGTCAGAGTACAGGTTCATCCCTCAGGACCAGGACTCAGGTGGGACCCTCACCTGTCATGCCATGCTGGACCTGCAGGACCTGCCCCCACCCAACCGGACCAGAGACTCCACCGCCAGGCTGAACCTTCTCTGTGAGTCCACCTGATCCTTGGGGGGCGGGGTTAAATCAGTGTTAACAAAATACCTGACTCCTCCCCTCCTATATAGATGCTCCTGTCGTCATGGTAACCAAGGACTCTGTGTTGGCGATGGCCGGCTCTCACCTCACTCTCAACTGTACAGCGGGGGGAAACCCTGAGCCCTCTCTCACCTGGACCTTCAGCATGCCACATGGGGGGACAGAGGTCAAGGGTCAAAGCCAACAGCTGGTCCTGGACCCGGTGAGTCTGTCTGAGTCCGGATGGTACAACTGTGAGGCCCGAAACACAGAGGGAAACCAGACGGCTGCTGTGGAGGTCAAAGTTCACGGTGAGAGTGGATTTCCTGCTTTTATTTAGTAGAAGAAGAAGTGTTGTGTAGACTCCGCCTCCTCCATGATTACCTGTCACTAGGATTGACTCACCTGTTTGATCCTCCCACAGCCCCGCCCACCAACACCTCCCTCTCAGTGAGTCCAGGTGAGGAGGTCGTGGAAGGTCAACAGGTGACGTTTACCTGTCGCTCAGAGGGAGCTCCGCCCCCCATGCTGGTGTTGAGGAGAGAAGGGGTGGAGCTTAAGAGGAGTGACTCCGCCGCCTCCTCGCTGTCCTTCAGCCTCTCCCCCGCTCAGCTCGGAGACTCCGCCCATTACCAGTGTGAATCCACCAACCAGTACGGATCTGAGCGGGTCAGCGGCTCGCTCACAGTCAAAGGTACTGCAGACTTTTATTTTGGTAACTCATCAGTTTATAATGGACTTTTCAAAATAAAGGTCATGAGACACTCAGAATAATCCAGATTCTTCCTCCTGGTGTCAGCTCACCCTCTGCAGGTGGAGCTGGGGGGTCCGCTCCCTGCAGAAGAGCGGGGTTCAGGTCTGGTCCTCTCCTGCAGAGCCTCTGGGTGTCTCGACCCCCCCACCCTCACCTGGAGGAGGACAGGAGAGGAGGGCGCAGTCCTCCAGAGGACGCAGCAGCAGGACTCGCTGTCCCTGCTCCACCTGCAGGACCTGGACCTCCAGGACCGAGGAGGATACACCTGTGAGGCCCTGTGTGACTCTATGATCAGGACCGCAGACACCTGGGTCCAGGTCTACTGTGAGTCTGACACACCTTCATATTTACAGGCTCTGAGTTTCTCAGGTCTTTGACTGACATCAGGGATTTGACCTTTGAACTCTGAACTGCATCGTGGCGCACTCAGGGATGCTGTGATTGGACAGAGGGGGTCAAAGGTCACAGAACACACAGATCTGTTTTTAATCTGAGTTTTTAATCCCTCACACACACACACACACACACACACACACACATAGAGACACACACACACACACACACACACACACACACATAGAGACACACACACACACACACACACTAACACACACACACACTAACACACACACACACATACAGAGACACACACACACACACACACACACAGACACACAGACACACACACAGACACACACACAGACACACACACAGACACACACACTAACACACACACACACACACTAACACTCACACACACACACACACAGACACACACACAGACACACACTCACACACACAGACACTGTTAAATATCTGACTCTTCTTCTACTGTTAAATATCTAACTCTTCTTCTACTGTTAAATATCTGACTCTTCTTCTACTGTTAAATATCTGACTCTTTTTTGCAGCTTTTCCCTCTGATCCGGTTCTAAAGGGTCCTGGTCCTGTGCTGCTGGGTCAGGAGGCAGTCCTTAGTTGTGATGTCATCAACGTCTTCTCAGCCAATCAGATGAGGATCCTGTGGCTGTTGGGGAACAGAACGCTGACGTCAGAGTCCTTCACGTTCTCCGGTTCCTTACAGAACGTCTCATTGGCTCTTCAGCAGAAGGTCACGGAGGAACAGCAGCTTCTGACATGCAGGGCGGAGCTTCTGACAGAGGGCGGGGACGAGTGGAGGTCAAGGACGAGTGACATCCACCTGCAGGTCCACTGTAAGTGAATGAGCAGATTTTAGAGTGGAGACTTTTATTGTGAAGTAGTTCCAGGTGGATACTTTTATTGTGAAGTAGTTCCAGGTGGAGACTTTTATTGTGAAGTAGTACCAGGTGGAGACTTTTATTGTGAAGTAGTTCCAGGTGGATACTTTTATTGTGAAGTAGTTCCAGGTGGATACTTTTATTGTGAAGTAGTTCCAGGTGGAGACTTTTATTGTGAAGTAGTTCCAGGTGGAGACTTTTATTGTGAAGTAGTTCCAGGTGGAGACTTTTATTGTGAAGTAGTTCCAGGTGGATACTTTTATTGTGAAGTAGTTCCAGGTGGAGACTTTTATTGTGAAGTAGTTCCAGGTGGAGACTTTTATTGTGAAGTAGTTCCAGGAAGTGCTGGAATGTTTGCATGGCTCCAGGGGGGATAAGTGACATGGGACCACCTTTATTAACTCACATGCAGGTTTAGTCTCAGGTTCAGGTTTTTGTTAAAGTTCTGGTTTTGTTGAGGTTCTGGTTTTGTTGAGGATCAGGTTTTGTTGAGGTTCTGGTTTTGTTGAGGTTCTGGTTTTGTTGAGGTTCTGGTTTTGCTGAGGTTCAGGTTTTGTTGAGGTTCTGGTTTTGCTGAGGTTCAGGTCTTGTTGAGGTTCAGGTTTTTGTTGTTGAGGGTCAGGTTTTATAGAGGTTCTGGTTTTGTTGAGGTTCAGGTTTTGTTCATTTTCATTTTACCTTTATTTATTCTCGAGAAATCATTGAGGGCAAGCCCTCGTTTACAATGACGTCGAGAGTACAATTAAAACAAATAAGAGACAAAAAAAGACAAAAAACAACGAAGACAAAAAACACAGATTATAAGAGCAGAAGAATAAGCAGTAAGCAGGTAACTACAGTTAATAACATTTACACTCATGAGTACAGTGAGCTGTGATCAAGTTTTTAAATTGACCCATGGTAACCATTGTATTGAGTTTGAATGTGTTTTGTATTGTGTTCCAGGTGTGTGCAGCACAATAGGTTTGTTTTTACTCGTGGAACCGTTAACATCAGCCAGTCACTTGATGGAGTCTGATACTGATTATCAGCCCAGATTAATAAAGAAGTGATGTATGCTGGTAGATTACCCACAAGTGATTTATAAATAACTGTTAGTGAAGGCCAACCAACTTTATGGTACAGGATGCAATGATGAGTGGAATATTTATCACCAGTGATAAATCTGAGGGTGGAGTGATAAACTGTGTCTAATGATTTTAGGGTGGAGGCAGAAGCATGTCTATAAATGACATCCCCGTAGTCCAGAACAGATCGGAAGATGGCTTCAATTATTCACTTTCTACTCACTAAAGGGAAGTTCACTTTGTTTCTGTACAAGTATCCAATTTTCTGTCGTAGTTTAGTGGATAATGTATCAATGTGAAATTTAATATTTATAATGAGGTACTCTTTCAATATTGTGACCTTCCAGAGTTGTTATATGCAAGTCATTGTCTGTGGTATTTCTGGCTCGTGTAAAGAGCATGTATTTAGTTTTCTCTGCATTCAGTAATAATTTTAAATCGAGGAGTGCATTTTGTAATTTGTGAAGTGCTTCTTGTAAAGTTTCCATTGCTAAGTGTGCAGTCTCAGCAAAACAATACAAAACTGTGTCATCAGCGTAGAGATGGGCCTTACAATTTGTAAATACAGTTGAGGTTCAGGTTTTGTTGAGGTTCAGGTTTTGTTGAGGTTCAGGTTTTTGTTGAGGTTCAGGTCTTGTTGAGGTTCAGGTTTTGTTGAGGTTCAGGTTTTGTTGAGGTTCAGGTTTTTGTTGTTGAGGTTCAGGTTTTGTAGAGGTTCTTGTTCTGGTTTGTTGAGGTTCTGGTTTTGTTGAGGTTCAGGTCTTGTTGAGGTTCTGGTTTTGTTGAGGTTCTGGTCTTGTTGAGGGACTTGTTGAGGTTCTGGTTTGTTGAGGGACTTGTTGAGGTTCTGGTTTGTTGAGGTTCTGGTTTTGTTGAGGTTCAGGTCTTGTTGAGGTTCTGGTTTTGTTGAGGTTCTGGTCTTGTTGAGGGACTTGTTGAGGTTCAGGTTTTATATAGGTTCTTGTTCTGTTGAGGTTCAGGTCTTGTTAATGTTCTAGTTTGTTGAGGTTCTGGTTTTGTTGAGGTTCAGGTCTTGTTGAGGTTCAGGTTTTGTTGAGATTCAGGTTTTGTTGAGGTTCAGGTTTTTGTTGTTGAGGTTCAGGTTTTGTAGAGGTTCTTGTTCTGTTGAGGTTCAGGTCTTGTTAAGGTTCTGGTTTGTTGAGGTTCTGGTTTTGTTGAGGTTCAGGTCTTGTTGAGGTTCGGGTTTTGTTAAATTTCAGGTTTTGTTAATATCCGTTCTGGTTTGTTTTCAGATCCTCCGAGGAGAACCTCCCTCTCAGTGAGTCCAGGTCAGGAGGTCGTGGAGGGTCAACAGGTGACGTTTACCTGTCGCTCAGAAGGAGTTCCGCCCACCACGCTGGTGATGAGGAGAGAAGGGGTGGAGCTTAAGAGTAGTGACCCCGCCTCCTCCTCCCTGTCCTTCAGCCTTTCCTCCGCTCAGCTGGAAGACTCCGCCCATTACCAGTGTGAATCCACCAACCAGTACGGATCTGAGCGGGTCAGCAGCTCGCTCACAGTCAAAGGTACTGCAGACTTTTATTTTGGTAACTTGTCAGTTTATAATGGACTTTTCAAAATAAAGGTATTATGTTACAGAAATGTGAAACTGTTTATTTGTTCAGAACCTGAAGCTCTGATGACATTTTATGATTTTTACATGTTAATGATGTGACCTCTGACCTCTGACCTCTGAGATTTTTATTCATGAAAGCAACAATACGTTAGAATTTAGTTTGGTGCGATTTGGCACCCACTGAAGGTCTCTGAGTGTAACTTCACTGTTACAAAACACACATCGAGAAACACACACACAGAAAGATGAAGATCAAGAGATTAAAAACTAAAACACTGAAGGAAATCTATCAAGGACCGAGGACAGAGCCCTGTAGTACTCCATATGAACTTTGTGATGAGAAACATTAAAAAGGGGATTTCCAGATTCTCTCAGTCCTCCAGTTCTTCTTCTTCTTCTGCTTTTTGTTCTGCTGTTTTCCTTCTCGTGTTCTGATGGCCGTTATCAGAGGAGCGACCTCTCACTCCCTCTCATGATGCTGAGAGCTTCCGCTGACAGAAATAAACTCTGAGTAATCGCTCAGACACTTCAGCTCTCAGCCTCCTGCAGACGCTGATTCAGAGCTCCTGTTCACTCAGCTCTGCGCTCACTACAGATAAAATGATGATGATAGAATCAAACAGCTGAGTCCAGGTGTGTTCACAGTGTTCTCACCTGAGGAGGGAGCTACAGAGGACACCTGTCCCATTCATGTTTTAAATGGTGATGAGATCATTTTGTAAATGTGAGAGAAACTGAAATGATGCAAACGTTTGTCTAACGAGGAAGTGAGCTAAGAATACACTTGTGGTCACATGACGGAGGGCTCCAGTATGAGGTGATGATGTGTGCGTTAAAGGGTTAACAACAGGTCAACAGGGTCAACATGCACATTTATTCACTTCAGTTAAACAGCAGCGTGTCTCATTGCAAGCCAGTGGCCTAGTGGTTAGTGCGCGCGCCCTACATACAGAGGCTGTAGTCCTCCAAATAAACCTTGAAACAAGAAGTACCAAGATTTAAAGCAGCTGCATCAGTTCCATCAGACAGGTGTGAAGGAGAAGGAAGAGTCCAACTTTAACATCAGAATCAGAAATACTTTATTAATCTCAGAGGGAAATTTGTTAATAGACATTTGTTGGTTTGTGTGGTCAAACACACAAATCCTGAAGTTGCCAACGTGTTTTTTGCGCTTTAGACAGTGTGCAGGAGATTGCCTGTCTATGACTTTTGTTACCAAGAGAGCCAACAGGAATCGATAGATGTTGACTTTATTAATTTCAAAGTTTAAAACTCTGGAATCAAAGGAGTGAGAACTTTAGTTGTTAAAATGTTTCAATTTTAGGAAACACTGACCAACAGTTTTATGTTGTTGTATTCCATTCTGTGTCTTTAATGGAGAGATAGGATAGTGGATAGAGTCGGAAATCAGGGAGCGAGAGTAGTGAATGACCTGCGGGAAAGGAGCCACAGGTGGGACTTGAACCTGGGCCACCCGCTTGGAGGATCACAGCCTCCATACATGGGACACGTGCACCAACCACTGCTCCAGCGACCCCAGTTTTATGTTTCTGAACAGAAAGATGTCTTCAGTTCTGACCTGACGGAGCTCAGAAATCCTGAGTCCGTTTGCAGCATGCAGACATTTGGGACATGAGTCTCTCCGCTGTGCAAAGGATTGTGGGTTAAAATAGCCAAGAAGCATGCTGGCATGCATCCTAATCATGTGACCTGATGTGTCCTGGTATTTTTGGCACACACGTGTTTGGACCTTTATTAGTATGGAGAACAACATCTCTCTTCAGTCTCTTTTATTTAAAGCAGCTCTTAAAAACTTCCTCATATTTAAAGTCTTAATCTGTGATTTTTCATACTTAAATGTAGAAATCAAGTATATCCTCTGAAAATAACTCTGTGAGTCATGACTGTCTACAATGGGTGTAACACCCGAGTCCCACTGTCTGTGATGTTTTCAGAGTTTTCAGAGTCCTATCTTCACTTTGTTTACATCGCCCGGACGGCCGGCTGACTCCTCCCTCGTGTATAAAAGTTATTTAATTGAGGGACTAGAGAAAAGAAGAATAACATACTGTACTCACTGCTTAACTGTGTTTCTAGATCACACTCATTTCAGGTAAATTTACATGCAGTGTGAAGATACAAGCATAATAACGATCGCTAGCATTGGCATGCTAACACAACAATGCAGCAGCCAGTAAGTGGCCCACTAGGCGGCTCTTCCTAACCGCCATCAGAGTGTTGTCTCTAAATCTGTCATCTTTCTTTGGTCCAGCTCCTCCCAGGAACACCACGGTTCTCATCCTGCCGTCTACGGTGGTCCAGGAGGGACAAAACGTCACCGTTTGCTGTCAGACCGTCAGTTTCCCTCCATCAGCCGTCATCCTGAAGAAGCTGACCAATGGGACGGAGCTGTATTCCCAAAATGGGACCTTTCTATTGGTCAACGTCACAGCCAGAGATTCGGGGGTTTATCAAGTCAACGTGACCAACGACCTCGGCTACCAGGTCAAAGAGTTCAGCATCAGCGTCACAGGTCAGTCACACCTGTCAGTCACACCTGTCAGTCACACCTGTCCACTCACCAGCTCCATGTGTAGTTTGAACATAATCTCTAATTCAGGACGGAGTTTAGGCTCTACAAACATTTCAGGGTTAGCTAAGGTTGTTCAAACGTAGGCAGAAGTTACACCTTAAATCTTACTCCTAACTCCTAGTAGGTGTGGCGTCCCCTGTAGAGTCTGGTTGTCATGGTGATGGTGTTATGAAGGTGTGATAAATTGGAGGAGCAGAGGGTTTAAGCGGTTATCTATCACATCCCTCAGAAATGTTTCATGACTCTGTTTTGAAGTTCTCACCTCATCGTGATGCTTTGTCGTATCGATTTGATAATAATATCACTGAGGGTTTTATTTCATCCTGATGTCTTCGTGTTTTTTGTCACAGAGAGAAGAACCAACCTTCCTCCTAGACTTAGTGCCGTCATCGTCCCGGTTGTCTGCGTAGCCGCTGGGCTAGCAGTTTCCGCTCTGATGCTCGACTACCTGAGGAGGTCCAGGAAGAAGGGCTTCTATCAGCTGCCCCAGTCTGCTCCGCCTTCAGCCTGAGGCTCACACTGGACCTCTGTGGCTACTGACTTCAACATGTGGCTACTGACTTCAACATGTGGCTAATGACTTCAACATGTGGCTAATGACTTCAACATGTGGCTTATGACTTCAACATGTGGCTAATGACTTCAACATGTGGCTAATGACTTCAACATGTGGCTACTGACTACAACATGTGCAATCCGTGCGGCTACCGTTCTCACATGCAGCTTTCATGTCTGATATGTGGCTCCAACATACCAACACAACTTCATGTGTAGCTAGCGTGTCCTGACTTATTGACATTTTGTCACTACGTCCAAGCTCTTGGTTTCTAATTTGCAAAATGTGACTATAACTTTTTATTAAGGTTGTTTAAATGTTTGATACTTGGATACTTTTTTGATATTTTTTTAACAAACACCTCTTAGAGTGTGGATAAATCTTCCTAAATATGTGGCTTTAATATCACAACATGTGACAATGTTGCCTACATAAGTGGCTACCAACTTCAAGTATGTGACGCCATGGACCTGCATGTCATTACCCTGTTCTAAAATAAGTCTTTGATACCAAATATGTGGCTTTGATGTCCTAATATTTGACTACCAGGACTAAACATTTGGCAGGACATTTGGCATGTTTAAACTCATGGCTACTTATTTAGATTATATGGATTATAAGGGTTCTTAATTTTTGACCACTACATTTTAAACATGTTGCTACCATTGTTGGAAATATGGCTTACACCTAAAGATTTAAAAAAGGTTAGCCTTTTATATCCATGTCTCTACATCATGCCGATATTAATCTCACTTCCCAAAGTGTTTCTCAAAAATGTGGCTACCAACTTCAAGTATGTGACACCTTGTGTGTACGTTAATACCATTTTCTAAATTGTGTCTTTGATACCAACTATGTGGCTTTGAATCCCCAATATGTGACTTCTACACGTTAACTTTTCACTACCAAGTTTTAAAAAGTGGCACACAGCATTTGTCTTGTTTCAGTTCAGGACTACTGAGTTTCCTTCTGTAGACTCCGGATCTAAACACGTGGCTACCAAGTTCAAACTGGGCTTCAGGCTCATTTTTAAAACCTTTTAAATAATTAAATCACCACTATAGTTCAATGCCTCCTTCATATAGGGGCGGAGGTTCAACAATGCATCCACTAGAGGGCGTGGTATCGCACAGACCGCCACTTCTCTTTCGCTGCCGTCCAGCTGACCTTCAGCTCCCGTCCGATCTCCGTCCGATCTCTGTCCGATCTCCGTCCGATCTCCGTCCGATCTCCGTCCGATCTCTGTCCGATCTCCGTCCAGCTGTTCTGTTGTAGTCGTCCGTCCCTGAGCCCGGGCGACCTGACGCCA
>NC_083614.1:34772708-34780208 GCF_963584025.1 Labrus mixtus | reverse complement strand
CCCTACCCCCCTCATCACCTGTCCGTATCAGGGATGTGTCTAATTCCTGCTTTACTGTGTTGTGTTCAGGTGCAGCAGCTGCAGGGAGTTTATAACCTGCAGGAGCCTCACTTCTGGACCCTGTGCACGGACGTTTACATCGGAACATTAAAGCTGCTGGTCGCCCCCGATGCAGACACACGCTGGGTCCTCAGCCAGACGCACCACATATTCACACAGGTACCTGAATGCACCACACTACATGTTAACACAGGTACCTGAACGCACCACACTACATGTTAACACAGGTACCTGAACGCACCACACTACATGTTAACAGTGAAACTGAGCGTTGGTGTTTTGTGCGTCTGCAGGCCGGAGTTCGACAGCTCTACGTTCAGATGGAAACAGCCGCCATGTAGAAGCTCCTCCTCCTCTGAACATCTGGGACCAATCACCTTCAGTTTGCTGCAGGTGACCTCTGACTCAACCCTCAAGGTCACTACAGGTCAGACCGAGAAGGGGGTGGGGGTGTGTGACTGATCTCCCATGATGCACCAGCCCAACGCATCCTGGATGAACTCAAAATGCCCCTCCCCCTTTTTTAACCTCACCTGTCCGTCAGCGGACAGCGTGACCCCCCCCCCCCCCAGCTGCACTTTGTAGACTGGAGCAAAGCATTCTGGGTAAGTGCCTTCATTATAAATCAGAGACAATCTGAGCCTGTTTCCTGTTTGGATGCCCCTCCCCCTGTGACATCACTGCTGGGACCATACTGCTGCCAGCTGATTGGAGAGCGGTGTGTGTGATGTCACCATGTGTTTTTTTTAACGTGCCAAATCATGTGACCAAATCATGTGACCAGTCTTGGGGTTTCATTCTTTTTCAACTGTAATAAATAATTCTGTTTCTCTGAGCTCATCATTCACCGCCATCTTTATTGATGACATCATAACGCAACAATTACACGTCGCAACTTGATCACATTTATTACGGGGATTTCATTCTTATGGATTTCTCTGAAATTTGCTTCCAGTCGAACGCCATGAGCGAGTAGGTGGGACCCCCCCGTGTTTAAGTTCTTATTAAAAAAATGAAGATTTGATCGATCACAGGTTTTTAGAAACGAAAGTAAATCGTCCTGCAGGACGACCAGCACCTCGCCGAGCCCGCCCCTCTCCTCGGGCTGCTGTGAGGACATAAGGACCAATCAGAAGCAGGCATCATAAATGTTTTACCTTTTTAATGATTACATTGTTGATAAAAACTGTGTGTGTGTATGAGTGTGTTTGTCCTGCTATCTTAAAGAGGACCAACTGTTGGACCGTCCTCACACGTTTGAAGTTCCAGGCTGGACTCGGGTCTCGATGAGGGGCCAGGTGTAACGTGTGTGTGTTAGGAGCAGTAGGTGGAGCTGTCGATCATGTGCAGGTGTTGCAGTGCGTTTGGTTCTGCGCTCACTCGCAGCATGTCCACCTCCAGCGGGTGGAGTCGACCAGTGACCAGCAGCGAATGGAGTGGACCACCGAGGTCACACGACACCAGCTGACTTAGCGTCGCCGTGCAGATCTTCTGGTCGTCTGTGCCAAGCCTGGCCACGCCCACACACACAGTGTCCTCCGTCACACCTGTGGGGAACACACGATGCACGAGAGCAGCTGATTGGCTGGATTTACGAAACACACCTGTAGATAGATTCAAATGTTTCTAATAAAGACGCTGAGCCACGAGAAGACGACCTTTAACCTCTGCAGGTCGTCTGTTGAGATCCTGTTTGTGAATAAAAAATCATCTGTGTGTTTGAGCCAATCAGATGAGAGCTGACAAGCTGTCACTCACCGAGCTCCGCCCCCTGCTCCTCCTCCCTCCTCCTCTGGATGATCTGAATCAGCTGATCTGCAGCCTGACTGACCGTCATGAAGCGAGGAGGCTCAAAGATCTTCTTCCCTCTGAAAAATCGAAATATTGAAATGAGTCCTGCTCTGATTCTTTTCAGTGTGAAATCTCAACCTTGTGTTTTTGAGAATATTTAAAGACTTTAAATCTCCGTGAGGAACAGTTTGTGTTGATTATGGCGCCCCCTGTGGACGAAGTGACCTCCCTCTGTACCGTCTTCAGAGATGTTACAGAGGGGAGAGGGGATCAGCTGATCCAGCGGGGGACACCAGCGCTGTGTGTGGATGGAGGCGGAGCTTAGTGTCTTACCTCATCATGTTCTCCACGCTCTGCTCTTTAACTTTAATGTCTGAAAAAATAGAAAGTCTAAATGAATCTGAGGTTTGTTTCACTAAACACACTGATCTGAGAAGGAGTCGCTGAGACCGCACGTTTTTAAAAATATACGATGTGTTAACTAATATACACACTAGACGTCAGGATGATCGATGAGTCTGACATTTTAGGATCTTTGATTCTTTCATTTCCTCTAATGAATGTAGAGAGCCAGCTGGGACACACACACACACACCTCATGAGGGGGGGGTTAGGGAGTGATTGATGATGATAAAGTTGTTTTACACTGCAGGTCACACTCACACTGATGGTGATCTCTATGTATCATCATCAGAAGTAACTCATCCATTCATACACCACCACTGAAGCAGAGGGAGCAATGCGGGGTAAGTGTCCAAGGACACATCGGACATGTTGCCCAGCTGAGAATCGAACCCTCGACCTTCCGGTTGAGAGGCTATGACTCTACCCACTGAGCCACAGCCGCCCCCCCTGGTCCACCATGATGGTCTCCTCTGGATGAACCCTGAACGCACCGATCAGCTGCTGCATTCAAGGTCAAAGTGAGGTGTGTGTGTGTCTGTCTCACCCAGCAGGCAGAGTGTGTGAAGTCCAGCTCTTCTGTTTTTACAGATTTTGTCGTAGAAACTCTCCGGTCTCCACGTGTCCGTCCAAAACACCAACGACACCGTCTCCCCGAAGTTATACAGCTGACACACACACACACACACACACACACACAAGAATACAGGTGAATAAAGAGGAAATGAAACGTGGCGTGTGGCGGTTAAATCTCTTGCAGACGTCTGTAGTGACCCGACAGCTGATTTCCCCCCCCCCCATAACAGTTTGTATTGCCTGAATAAGCGTGGAGGGTCGTGGGGGGGGGGGCAGACAGCAGGGGCTGATGGGACGGACTCCCAGTGGAGGGGCCTCATTAGCATGCCCCACCCCCTCATTAGCATATTAACGACCTCCCAGTGGAGCTCCTGCTATAAATGTTAATCTGTGTGTGTGTGTGTGACAGCTGGGTCCTGCTCTCTGATTGGCTGCTGTGTCAGGTCAGTTATTGATGAGGTCACATTAGTGTAATGAGATTCATCAGCAGATGGTGTGCACAGACCCACACACACAGACACACACACACACATAAGCACAAAGGTTTCAGCTGAGGAGCATTGTGGGAAACCGTCTGCGAGGGACCCTGGTGTCATGCTGCACGTTGGACCAATCAGAACGAACTACCAGTGTAGGAGGGGCTTTAGAAAACAGCCTTTCAGACTGAGCACACAGGTGTGTGTGTGTGTGTGTGTGGGACGTACCTGCAGCCCACAGCAGCCCACTGCGTTCATGATGGAGGCGTTATGGATCACTCTGTACGGTATCCCAGCATGCACTGCTCTCAGGACCAGGTCACTGTGTGTGGTGGCTCTGCAGAACAAAAAGTTTAAATAGTTTAAAGAAAAAAACACACACACCTTTCTTTTTCACATGTTGGTCATTCAAAAAGAGAAATGACTGATAATTAGTGCCTAGGACTTCTATCTTTGTTGCCGTGGTAACAAACGGAGGTCGATGACGTCTGTCGCCTCCAGCTGCCGAGGTCACAGACGCTTCAAACCAACGTGTGACGGGAGAGAAACATCTCCATTTGAAGTGTTCAGACAGTCAGACAAGCAGCAGCTTCTCTGAAACCAACGTCAGCAGAGTGAGAGTGGCGAGTGGCGAGCGGCCAGCGGCGAGTGCTGCACCCTGTTATTAGTCACTCAGGAATCCCGTGGTTTGGGGAGAAATCTGCACGAATGAAGCAGCTCTGTGGTCTGTGTGTGTGTGTGTGTGTGTGTGTGTGTGTGATGTGCTCAGTCCTCAGACGTGGACAACATGACTCACCCGAACGGGTCGCCCACCACCAGGAACGCCACATCAGTCACATCAGCATCCTTCAGGATCTCGTCAGCCCCCTGCTCCACCAGGTCTCGGTCTGCCAGGATCAGATCCTTACCATAGAACTCCTCCTGGGGGTGCCAGAGAGCAGACAACGTTTAACATCAACGTTTAATATCAGAGACTAACAGAGAAGTGATGAGACTAACAGAGACTAACAGAGACTAACAGAGAGACTAACAGAGACTAACAGAGACTAACAGAGAGACTAACAGAGACTAACAGAGACTAACAGAGACTAACAGAGACTAACAGAGAGACTAACAGAGACTAGCAGAGAGACTAACAGAGACTAACAGAGAGACTAACAGAGACTAACAGAGAGACTAACAGAGACTAACAGAGAGACTAACAGAGAGACTAACAGAGACTAACAGAGACTAACAGAGACTAACAGAGACTAACAGAGACTAACAGAGACTAACAGAGAGACTAACAGAGACTAACAGAGAGACTAACAGAGAGACTAACAGAGACTAACAGAGACTAACAGAGAGACTAACAGAGAGACTAACAGAGACTAACAGAGAGACTAACAGAGACTAACAGAGACTAACAGAGACTAACAGAGAGACTAACAGAGACTAACAGAGAGACTAACAGAGAGACTAACAGAGAGACTAACAGAGACTAACAGAGACTAACAGAGAGACTAACAGAGACTAACAGAGAGACTAACAGACTAACAGAGACTAACAGAGAGACTAACAGAGAGACTAACAGAGACTAACAGAGAGACTAACAGAGAGACTAACAGAGACTAACAGAGACTAACAGAGAGACTAACAGAGACTAACAGAGAGACTAACAGAGACTAACAGAGAGACTAACAGAGAAGTGATGAGACTAACAGAGACTAACAGAGACTAACAGAGAGACTAACAGAGAGACTAACAGAGACTAACAGAGAGACTAACAGAGAGACTAACAGAGAGACTAACAGAGACTAACAGAGAGACTAACAGACTAACAGAGACTAACAGAGAGACTAACAGAGAGACTAACAGAGACTAACAGAGAGACTAACAGAGACTAACAGAGACTAACAGAGAGACTAACAGAGACTAACAGAGACTAACAGAGAGACTAACAGAGACTAACAGAGAGACTAACAGAGACTAACAGAGACTAACAGAGAGACTAACAGAGACTAACAGAGAGACTAACAGAGACTAACAGAGAGACTAACAGAGAGACTAACAGAGACTAACAGAGACTAACAGAGAGACTAACAGAGACTAACAGAGACTAACAGAGAGACTAACAGAGACTAACAGAGACTAACAGAGAGACTAACAGAGACTAACAGAGAGACTAACAGAGACTAACAGAGAGACTAACAGAGAGACTAACAGAGACTAACAGAGACTAACAGAGAGACTAACAGACTAACAGAGAGACTAACAGAGACTAACAGAGACTAACAGAGAGACTAACAGAGACTAACAGAGAGACTAACAGAGACTAACAGAGAGACTAACAGAGACTAACAGAGACTAGCAGAGACTAACAGAGACTAACAGAGACTAACAGAGAGACTAACAGAGAGACTAACAGAGACTAACAGAGAGACTAACAGAGACTAACAGAGAGACTAACAGAGACTAACAGAGAGTCTAACAGAGACTAACAGAGAGACTAACAGAGACTAACAGAGAGACTAACAGAGACTAACAGAGAGACTAACAGAGACTAACAGAGACTAACAGAGAGACTAACAGAGACTAACAGAGAGACTAACAGAGACTAACAGAGAAGTGATGAGACTAACAGAGACTAACAGAGAGACTAACAGAGACTAACAGAGACTAACAGAGAGACTAACAGAGAGACTAACAGAGAGACTAACGGAGACTAACAGAGAGACTAACAGAGACTAACAGAGAGACTAACAGAGACTAACAGAGAGACTAACAGACTAACAGAGAGACTAACAGAGAGACTAACAGAGACTAACAGAGAGACTAACAGAGAGACTAACAGAGACTAACAGAGACTAACAGAGAGACTAACAGAGAGACTAACAGAGACTAACAGAGAGACTAACAGAGAGACTAACAGAGAGACTAACAGAGAGACTAACAGAGAGACTAACAGAGACTAACAGAGAGACTAACAGAGAGACTAACAGAGACTAACAGAGACTAACAGAGAGACTAACAGAGAGACTAACAGAGAGACTAACAGAGACTAACAGAGAGACTAACAGAGACTAACAGAGAGACTAAGAGACTAACAGAGACTAACAGAGAGAGACTAAGAGAGACTAACAGAGAGACTAAGAGACTAACAGAGACTAACAGAGACTAACAGAGAGACTAACAGAGACTAACAGAGACTAACAGAGAGACTAACAGAGAGACTAACAGAGACTAACAGAGAGACTAACAGAGACTAACAGAGAGACTAACAGAGAGACTAACAGAGAGACTAACAGAGAGACTAACAGAGAGAGACTAAGAGAGAGACTAAGAGAGAGACTAAGAGAGACTAACAGAGAGACTAACAGAGAGAGACTAAGAGAGACTAATAGAGACTAACAGAGAGACTAACAGAGACTAACAGAGAGACTAACAGAGACTAACAGAGAGACTAAGAGAGAGACTAACAGAGACTAACAGAGAGAGACTAAGAGAGAGACTAAGAGAGACTAACAGAGAGACTAACAGAGAGAGAGTAAGAGAGACTAACAGAGACTAACAGAGAGACTAAGAGAGAGACTAACAGAGACTAACAGAGAGACTAACAGAGACTAACAGAGAGACTAAGAGAGAGACTAACAGAGACTAACAGAGAGAGACTAAGAGAGAGACTAAGAGAGAGGTGATGACTTCCTGCTCGTCATCATTGATGAAAGTCATGGTGATGTAGGGCTGAGTGTAATATGATAAAGACAACAGAATAAAAACAGCAGAGGCATCATACGACTTAAAACATCCATCCTCATGGTCCTCAGACACCCCAAAAAAAGATTCAAATATTTCAATCCCTGAGCGATGGCGATGGTGTTACAGTGAAGTGCACCATCAGAGCTTTGCAGCATATCACTCTGTAACAGCTGCATAACATCTGCATGGGTCACATGACGATCTGAGCACAGTCCTGATGCATCGTGACATCAACATCTGGAAGAACACACCTCAATGTTCAGTTACAGAGAAGCTTTTAAAGAACCAATCAGGAAGATTTCTCTCTCACTCTAACAAAATCCACACCTGTTTGATACCATGGCAACAAAGATTCAAGTCCTAGACACCTAAGGTCGAATCATGTTATACTTTTGATCATCAATAAGTAGCAGACAAACTCCTGCACACTGTTTGTAAAGCGAGGGTGTGTGTGTGT